>NC_051330.1:25474614-25766288 GCF_015220235.1 Choloepus didactylus | reverse complement strand
TGAGCAACTGCACACAAACATACTAGACAGCTTAGAGGAAAGGGACAATGTCCTGGAAACACATGAACAACCTAGACTGACCCAAGAAGAAATAGAAGACCTCAACAAACCAACCACAAGTGAAGGGGTCCAATCAGTCATCTAAAGCTTCCTACAAATAAAAGCTCAGGGCCAGATTGTTTTACAGGGGAATTTTAATGAACTTACCAAAAGAACTGATAACATTCCTGCTCAAACTCTTTCAAAAATTGAAGAAAAAGAACACTAACCCATTTTATGAAGCTAACATCACCCTAATACCAAAACCCAAAAAGGATACTACAACAAAGGAAAACTACAGCTAATTCTCCCTAATGAATATAGATGCAAAAATTCTCAACAAAATGCAAATCAAAACCAAAGACAAATTAAAAAATCATACACCACAACAAAGTGGGGTTCATTCCAGGCATTTAAGGGTGATTCAACGTAAGAAAATCAATGCAATACAACACATTAACAAATCAAAAGGGAAAAATTAAATGATCATCTCAATAGATGCTAAAAAAGCATTTAACAAAATTCAGAATTCTTTTCTGATAAAAGCAGCTGAAAATGTAAGAATGGAAGGAAACATCCATAATATCATAAATGGCATATAGGAGAAACCCACAGCCAGTACAGAACTATATGGTGAGAGACTGAAAGCCTTCCCCATAAGATCAGGAATGAGACAAGGATGCCCACTGTCAGTACTATTATTCAACATTGTGCAAAAGTTCTAGCCACAGCAATTCAGCAAGACAAAGAAATAAAGGCATACAAATTAGAAAGGAAGAAATAAAGCTGTCTTTATTTGCAGATGATATGAAATTATATTTGGAAAATCCTGAGAAATCAATGAAAAAGTCTACTTGAGTAATAAACAAATGCAGCAAATTGGAAGAATACAAGATTAATGTACAAAATCAGTAATGTTTCTACACATTAGTAATAACCTAAGTGAAGAGGCACTCAAGAAAAAATTCTATTCACAACAGCAATTAAATCAAGTACCTAATACAAAACATAACCAAGGATGGAAATGGCCTCTAAACAGAAAATTACAAAACTTTACTAAAAGAAATGAGAGGAACTAAATTCGTGGAAAAATATTCCTGGTTCATGGACAGGAAGTGTGACTGTCACTAGATGTTAATGCTACCCATAACTGATCCACCGATTCAATGCAAATCCAATCAGAATTCCAACAACCTATTTTTAAAAATTGGAAAAGCTAGTTATCAAATTTATTTGGAAGAAGAGGCCCTGAATTGCCAAAAACATCCTAGAAAAGAATAATGAAGTGTGAGGACTTACACTTCCTGGCTTTAAAGCCACAGTGGTCAAAATAGCATGTACTGACACAGAGATATTGATCAATGGAATCAAATCAAGAGTTCAGAAACAGACCCCCAGATCAATGATCAACTGGGTTTTAACAAGGCCCTGAAATCTATTGAACTGGAACAGAGTAGTATCTTCAAAAATGGTCTGGTAGAACTGAATATCCTTATCCTAAAGAATGAAGAGGCCCTGTTGCAGGATAATATCTCTACTGAGGAATCACAAAATAAGGACACTGATGTCATCTCTCTCTGTCAGGAATATACAGCTGTGGAGACTTGCTGCTCTCATATACCACCTGATGCTTTCTGTTCTGATAGTGAAGAACCAATTATTCCTTCTGATACAGAAGCATATTAAAATAATTTTAACCCTAAAACAACCAAGTTCAATTTCCAAACAGTAATAAATGGAAAAACCATACTATAATAACTGGCACAGATGATTCATAGCCTTTGAGTCCTATATTAGAAGATTGTACTGAGGGAGAGGCTAAATAGGTCGAAGTAAAAAAGGAGGAAGTGAGTGACATAATATGATGTAATGGCTAAACTAAATGTAGAATGAAATAAGAAAACTATTCTAATGAGTTAGATACAACAATAGTAGTCTCTTTTCTAATTTTTAGTTTTTATAAAAGTAAAATGTGTGTTATATTGCTCTTACAGGAGAAATAACTTAATTAGCAGAAATATTTTCAGTAAAGTTCTGCAAACATCAAGGTTAAATTTGAATCTCTGATAATGCTGTGGATACCCTCCTTTGTTTTTGACTTACCAGTGGTTCACAACATATAGGTCATCACCCATGGTTCAAACATAAAAATAGAATATAATTTAATTGAAGGTATCCTAAATCAAAGGCTTTATAATTACTCTGTAACTTATACTAGAGTGGTCTTCTGATCTCATATCCAACTATGTCCGGAAAGGACAGAAGTCTCCAGGCTTGGTAATGTATCAGTTTAATTTTAGATTGTAAACTTTTTGCTTTTAAGTCCTCCTTTAGTAAATAGCTGTTGAATTTGAATTTGTGTCTTGAGTATCCTTACATTTTAAAATATTGTCATCCCTGTAGTCTTATTTGTGTGGCAGTTTACCTAATGAAGCCAAGACTGACTGAATCATGAGCTGATAAGGCTCAGGCATTTTCTAATGGAGATCACAGTTTTGAGGTGCAAAGAGATGAATCTGAGACTCCCCTATCTCACACCCTATACAAAAATTAACTCAAAGTGGATTAAAGACCTCATTATAAGAGCAGTACCATAAAACTCCTAGACCATAATGCAGGGAGGAATCATCAACACTATTCCCAAAAATATTAAAGAAATCCTAGGGGCCTATTTGAGATTCTATTAAAGTTTCCTCACTAAGTTTTTTCTTCAGAAACTTAAATCCTCCAGAGTGTTCCTATGTCAGATAAGTCAGAAAACCCAGAAGCATATCAACCAGATTCATCTCCCTTCCCCATAATGTGAACACCCATTTTCTATGTGAACAAGTTAGTGTGGTCACTGCCCAGATATCCCTGGAGATTGAGAAAGTGATCAAATGAGAGGGAAGGGTAGCTACAAACAAGATATGATTTAACAAATTATTATGAACATTGAATCTATCTATCTATCTATCTATCTATCTATCTATCTATCTATCTATCTATCTATTTTAGTTCCTAGTGTATTAGAATAGCTGGAAGGAAAAAAACTGACATGGTGGAACTCTAACCCACAATATTCCTTGAAATTTGCTCTATAGCTACATTTAAATTGTATTATCATTTTTTCTGTATATATGTTATATTGAAAAAAAGAAACTGCCTGTAGTCAAACATCAAAAAAGATGCCAGATTATTACCAAAAAAACAAAACATAGCCTTTTCTGGGGTACACAACAGCTTGCAAACTGCCATATCATCTATTTGCTGAATCTAGGCAACCTACCAGTTTCTCAGCCTTCTAGGTGAAACTGGTGTTTTGCCTGTTTCATGTGGTCAAGATGAACGCATAGAAGTCAGTGAATTATGTATACAACTCAGTTTCTGAAAGTAAGCATCATACCAGTTTAGAAGCCTTCTATGTGAAAGTAAGGTTTTGCAATTTTCACACAGTCATGATAAATGCATAGAACTCAGTGAAATGTGCATATCATTCACCTTCTGAATCTGGGAAACATACCAGTATCACAGCCTTTTGGGTTTAACTTGGGTATTGCCTGTCTCACTAAGTCAAATTGAGTGCATATAAGTCAATGTATCATGTATATCCCCAGTTTCCAAATCGAGGCAGCAAATTAGCTTTTTAGAATTTCATGTGAAACTATGACTTTGTTTTGCTTAATCAAGGTAAATGCTTAGAAGTCAGTCAGTGAATCATGTATCTCACTCAGTTATTGAAACTAAGGAACATACCAGATTCTTAGCTTTCTAAGTGAAACTTTTTTTGCCTATTTCATGAAGGGTAGATAACTGCATAAGAGTGAATGAATCATGTATATCTCTCAATTTCTGTAAGTAAGCAACTGAGTTTGAGGCCTTTATATGATTTTTACATTTTCCTTGTTTCAATAAGTCATGATTAATGCATAGAAGTCCATGTATATCACCCAGTTTCCAAATCTAAGCAACATAGTTGCTTTGGAGATTTGCATGTGAAACCAGTGCTTTGCCTGTTTTGTTTGGTCCATAAAAATGCTTAGAAGTCAGTTAATCATGTATATCACTCAGCTTCCAAAACTAAGCAACATACAAGTTTTACATGCTTGTGGAAACTTATAATTTGCCTTTTTCATAAAGTCAATATAATTGCATTAAACTCAGTGAATCATGGATATCACTTAGTTTCTGAACTTATCAACGTAAGTTTTTCCTGTTTCCTTATGTCATGATATGTGCATTGAATTCATTCAGTAAGGTATTTCACTGTTTTTTAAGCTAAGCAACATAGCAGTGTCACAGCCTTCTATGTGTAACATGTATTTTACATGTTACACTTAGTATAGATAAATGCATTGAACTTAGTGAATATGTATCACTCAGATTCCCAATTAAGCAACATAATAGGCTCACAGTCTTCTAGGTGAAACTAATATTCTCCCTGTTTGACTAACTAAAGATAAGTGCATAGATGTCAGTGAACCATGTACATCATTCCGCTTCTGAAACTAAGATGTATGGCAGATTTGCATATTTCTGGGTGAAATTTGTCTTTTGCCTGTTTCACTAAGTGTACATCACTGCACAGAAGTGAGAGAATCATGTATATCTCTTTTTCAGGAACTAAGAAACTTCTCAGTTGCACAGGACTCTAGGTGAATTTTGTGGTTTTGCCTATTTCAATAAGTCATGATTAGTACATAGAAGTTAATCATGTACATCACACAGTTTCCAAAGCTAAACAACATAGATGTTTCAGAGCCTTTCATATGAAACTAGTGCTTTCCCTGTTTCATTTGTCAAGGTAAATGATTACAAGTAAGTTAAGAGGAGGCGGGGCAAGATGGCAGACTGGTGAGCTGTATGTTTTAGTTACTCCTCCAGGAAAGTAGGTAAAAAGCCAGGAACTGCGTGGACTGGACACCACAGAGCAATCTGTCTTTGGGCATACTTCATATAACACTCATGAAAACGTGGAACTGCTGAGATCAGCGAAATCTGTAAGTTTTTGCGGCCAGGGGACCCGCGCCCCTCCCTGCCAGGCTCAGTCCCGGGGGAGGAGGGGCTGTCAGCTCCAGGAAGGAGAAGGGAGAATTGCAGTGGCTGCTCTTAACGGAAACTCATTCTACTGATTCAAACTCCAACCATAGATAGACTGAGGCCAGACACCAGAGACTCTGAGAGCAGCCAGCCCAGCAGAGAGGAGACAGGCATAGAAAAAAAACAACACGAAAAACTCCAAAATAAAAGCAGAGGATTTTTGGAGTTCTGGTGAACACAGAAAGGGGAAGGGCGGAGATCAGGCCTTGAGGCGCATATGCAAATCCCGAAGCAAGGCTGATCTCTCTGCCCTGGGCACTTTTCCTTAATGGCCCTGGTTGCTTTGTCTATTAGCATTTCAATAACCCATTAGATCTCTGAGGAGGGCCGTTTTTTTTTTTGTTTTTTTTTTTTTTAAATCCTTTTTGCTTTTTCTAAAACAATTACTCTAAGAAGCTCAATACAGAAAGCTTCAAAGAATTGAAATTTGGGCACGTCAAGTCAAGAGCAGAACTAAGAGAGCTCTGAGACAAAAGGCAATAATCCAGTGGCTGAGAAAATTCACTAAACAACACAACTTCCCAAGAAAAGGGGGGTGTCCGCTCACAGCCACCATCCTGGTGGACAGGAAACACTCCTGCCCATCGCCAGCCCCATAGCCCAGAGCTGCCCCAGACAACCCAGTGTGACGGAAGTGCTTCAAATAACAGGCACACACCACAAAACTGGGCGTGGACATTAGCCTTCCCTGCAACCTCAGCTGAATGTCCCAGAGCTGGGAAGGGGGAGCAGTGTGAATTAACAGAGCCCCATTCAGCCATCATTTGAGCAGACTGGGAGCCTCCCAACACAGCCCAGCAGCCCAGAACTGCCCTGGGGGGACGGCACTCACCTGCGACATAGCACAGTCATCCCTCAACAGAGGACCCGGGGTGCACAGCCTGGAAGAGGGGCCCACTTGCAAGTCTCAGGAGCCATACGCCAATACCAAAGACTTGTGGGTCAGTGGCAGAGACAAACTGTGGCAGGACTGAACTGAAGGATTAGACTATTGCAGTAGCTTTAAAACTCTAGGATCATCAGGGAGATTTGATTGTTAGGGCCACCCCCCCCTCCCCGACTGCCCAGAAACACGCCCCACATACAGGGCAGGCAACACCAACTACACACGCAAGCTTGGGACACCAATTGGGCCCCACAAGACTCACTCCCCCACTCACCAAAAAGGCTAAGCAGGGGAGATCTGGCTTGTGGAGAACAGGTGGCTCGTGGACGCCACCTGCTGGTTACTTAGAGAAAGTGTACTCCACGAAGCTGTAGATCTGATAAATTAGAGATAATGACTTCAACTGGTCTACAAACCCTAAAAGAACCCTATCAAGGTCAGCAAATGCCACGAGGCCAAAAACAACAGAAAATTATAAAGCATATGAAAAAACCAGACGATATGGATAACCCAAGCCCAAGCACCCAAATCAAAAGACCAGAAGAGACACACCTAGAGCAGCTACTCAAAGAACTAAAGATGAACAATGAGACCCTAGTACGGGATATGAAGGAAATCAAGAAGACCCTAGAAGAGCATAAAGAAGACATTGCAAGACTAAATAAAAAAATGGATGATCTTATGGAAATTAAAGAAACTGTTGACCAAATTAAAAAGATTCTGGACACTCATAGTACAAGACTAGAGGAAGTTGAACAACGAATCAGTGACCTGGAAGATGACAGAATGGAAAATGAAAACATAAAAGAAAGAATGGGGAAAAAAATTGAAAAACTCGAAATGGACCTCAGGGATATGATAGATAATATGAAACGTCCGAATATAAGACTCATTGGTGTCCCAGAAGGGGAAGAAAAGGGTAAAGGTCTAGGAAGAGTATTCAAAGAAATTGTTGGGGAAAACTTCCCAAATCTTCTAAACAACATAAATACACAAATCATAAATGCTCAGCGAACTCCAAATAGAATAAATCCAAAAAAACCCACTCCGAGACATATACTGATCACACTGTCAAACATAGAAGAGAAGGAGCAAGTTCTGAAAGCAGCAAGAGAAAAGCAATTCACCACATACAAAGGAAACAGCATAAGACTAAGTAGTGACTACTCAGCAGCCACCATGGAGGCGAGAAGGCAGTGGCACGATATATTTAAAATTCTGAGTGAGAGGAATTTGCAGCCAAGAATACTTTATCCAGCAAAGCTCTCCTTCAAATTTGAGGGAGAGCTTAAATTTTTCACAGACAAACAAATGCTGAGAGAATTTGCTAACAAGAGACCTGCCCTACTGGAGATACTAAAGGGAGCCCTACAGACAGACAAACAAAGACAGGACAGAGAGACTTGGAGAAAGGTTCAGTACTAAAGAGATTCGGTATGGGTACAATAAAGGATATTAATAGAGAGAGGGAAAAATATGGCAAACATAATCCAAAGGATAAGATGGCCGATTCAAGAAATGCCTTCACGGTTTTAACGTTGAATGTAAATGGATTAAACTCCCCAATTAAAAGATATAGATTCGCAGAATGGATCAAAAAAAATGAACCATCAATATGTTGCATACAAGAGACTCATCTTAGACACAGGGACACAAAGAAACTGAAAGTGAAAGGATGGAAAAAAATATTTCATGCAAGCTACAGCCAAAAGAAAGCAGGTGTAGCAATATTAATCTCAGATAAAATAGACTTCAAATGCAGGGATGTTTTGAGAGACAAAGAAGGCCACTACATACTAATAAAAGGGGCAATTCAGCAAGAAGAAATAACAATCGTAAATGTCTATGCACCCAATCAAGGTGCCACAAAATACATGAGAGAAACTTGGCAAAACTAAAGGAAGCAATTGATGTTTCCACAATAATTGTGGGAGACTTCAACACATCACTCTCTCCTATAGATAGATCAACCAGACAGAAGACCAATAAGGAAATTGAAAACCTAAACAATCTGATAAATGAATTAGATTTAACAGACATCTACAGGACATTACATCCCAAATCACCAGGATACACATACTTTTCTAGTGCTCACGGAACTTTCTCCAGAATAGATCATATGCTGGGACATAAAACAAGCCTCAATAAATTTAAAAAGATTGAAATTATTCAAAGCACATTCTCTGACCACAATGGAATACAATTAGAAGTCAATAACCATCAGAGACTTAGAAAATTCACAAATACCTGGAGGTTAAACAACACACTCCTAAACAATCAGTGGGTTAAAGAAGAAATAGCAAGAGAAATTGCTAAATATATAGAGACGAATGAAAATGAGAACACAACATACCAAAACCTATGGGATGCAGCAAAAGCAGTGCTAAGGGGGAAATTTATAGCACTAAACGCATATATTAATAAGGAAGAAAGAGCCAAAATCAAAGAACTAATGGATCAACTGAAGAAGCTAGAAAATGAACAGCAAACCAATCCTAAACCAAGTACAAGAAAAGAAATAACAAGGATTAAAGCAGAAATAAATGACATAGAGAACAAAAAAACAATAGAAAGGATAAATATCACCAAAAGTTGGTTCTTTGAGAAGATCAACAAGATTGACAAGCCCCTAGCTAGACTGACAAAATCAAAAAGAGAGAAGACCCATATAAACAAAATAATGAATGAAAAAGGTGACATAACTGCAGATCCTGAAGAAATTAAAAAAATTATAAGAGGATATTATGAACAACTGTATGGCAACAAACTGGATAATGTAGAAGAAATGGACAATTTCCTGGAAACATATGAACAACCTAGACTGACCAGAGAAGAAATAGAAGACCTCAACCAACCCATCACAAGCAAAGAGATCCAATCAGTCATCAAAAATCTTCCCACAAATAAATGCCCAGGGCCAGATGGCTTCACAGGGGAATTCTACCAAACTTTCCAGAAAGAACTGACACCAATCTTACTCAAACTCTTTCAAAACATTGAAAAAAATGGAACACTACCTAATTCATTTTATGAAGCTAACATCAATCTAATACCAAAACCAGGCAAAGATGCTACAAAAAAGGAAAACTACCGGCCAATCTCCCTAATGAATATAGATGCAAAAATCCTCAACAAAATACTTGCAAATCGAATCCAAAGACACATTAAAAAAATCATACACCATGACCAAGTGGGGTTCATTCCAGGCATGCAAGGATGGTTCAACATAAGAAAAACAATCAATGTATTACAACACATTAAAAACTCGAAAGGGAAAAATCAATTGATCATCTCAATAGATGCTGAAAAAGCATTTGACAAAATCCAACATCCCTTTTTGATAAAAACACTTCAAAAGGTAGGAATTGAAGGAAACTTCCTCAACATGATAAAGAGCATATATGAAAAAACCCACAGCCAGCATAGTACTCAATGGTGAGAGACTGAAAGCCTTCCCTCTAAGATCAGGAACAAGACAAGGATGCCCGCTGTCACCACTGTTATTCAACATTGTGCTGGAAGTGCTAGCCAGGGCAATCCGGCAAGACAAAGAAATAAAAGGCATCCAAATTGGAAAAGAAGAAGTAAAACTGTCATTGTTTGCAGATGATATGATCTTATATCTAGAAAACCCTGAGAAATCAACGATACACCTACTAGAGCTAATAAACAAATTTAGCAAAGTAGCGGGATACAAGATTAATGCACATAAGTCAGTAATGTTTCTATATGCTAGAAATGAACAAACTGAAGAGACACTCAAGAAAAAGATACCATTTTCAATAGCAACTAAAAAAATCAAGTACCTAGGAATAAACTTAACCAAAGATGTAAAAGACCTATACAAAGAAAACTACATAACTCTACTAAAAGAAATAGAAGGGGACCTTAAAAGATGGAAAAATATTCCATGTTCATGGATAGGAAGGCTAAATGTCATTAAGATGTCAATTCTACCCAAACTCATCTACAGATTCAATGCAATCCCAATCAAAATTCCAACAACCTACTTTGCAGACTTGGAAAAGCTAGTTATCAAATTTATTTGGAAAGGGAAGATGCCTCGAATTGCTAAAGACACTTTAAAAAAGAAAAACGAAGTGGGAGGACTTACACTCCCTGACTTTGAAGCTTATTATAAAGCCACAGTTGCCAAAACAGCATGGTACTGGCACAAAGATAGACATATAGATCAATGGAATCGAATTGAGAATTCAGAGATAGACCCTCAGATCTATGGCCGACTGATCTTTGATAAGGCCCCCAAAGTCACCGAACTGAGCCATAATGGTCTTTTCAACAAATGGGGCTGGGAGAGTTGGATATCCATATCCAAAAGAATGAAAGAGGACCCCTACCTCACCCCCTACACAAAAATTAACTCAAAATGGACCAAAGATCTCAATATAAAAGAAAGTACCATTAAACTCCTAGAAGATAATGTAGGAAAACATCTTCAAGACCTTGTATTAGGAGGCCACTTCCTAGACTTTACACCCAAAGCACAATCAACAAAAGAGAAAATAGATAAATGGGAACTCCTCAAGCTTAGAAGTTTCTGCACCTCAAAGGAATTTCTCAAAAAGGTAAAGAGGCAGCCAACTCAATGGGAAAAAATTTTTGGAAACCATGTATCTGACAAAAGACTGATATCTTGCATATACAAAGAAATCCTACAACTCAATGACAATAGTACAGACAGCCCAATTATAAAATGGGCAAAAGATATGAAAAGACAGTTCTCTGAAGAGGAAATACAAATGGCCAAGAAACACATGAAAAAATGTTCAGCTTCACTAGCTATTAGAGAGATGCAAATTAAGACCACAATGAGATACCATCTAACACCGGTTAGAATGGCTGCCATTAAACAAACAGGAAACTACAAATGCTGGAGGGGATGTGGAGAAACTGGAACTCTTATTCATTGTTGGTGGGACTGTATAATGGTTCAGCCACTCTGGAAGTCAGTCTGGCAGTTCCTTAGAAAACTAGAGATAGAGCTACCATTCGATCCAGCGATTGCACTTCTCGGGATATACCCGGAAGATCGGAAAGCAGTGACACGAACAGATATCTGCACGCCAATGTTCATAGCAGCATTATTCACAATTGCCAAGAGATGGAAACAACCCAAATGTCCATCAACAGATGAGTGGATAAATAAAATGTGGTATATACACACGATGGAATACTACGTGGCAGTAAGAAGGAACGATCTGGTGAAACATATGACAACATGGATGAACCTTGAAGACATAATGCTGAGCGAAATAAGCCAGGCACAAAAAGAGAAATATTATATGCTACCACTAATGTGAACTTTGAAAAATGTAAAACAAATGGTTTATAATGTAGAATGTAGGGGATCTAGCAGTAGAGAGCAATTAAGGAAGGGGGAACAATAATCCAAGAAGAACAGATAAGCTATTTAACGTTCTGGGGATGCCCAGAAATGACTATGGTCTGTTAATTTCTGATGGATGTAGTAGGAACAAGTTCACTGAAATGTTGCTATATTAGGTAACTTTCTTGGGGTAAAGTAGGAACATGTTGGAAGTTAAGCAGTTATCTTAGGTTAGTTGTCTTTTTCTTACTCCCTTGCTATGGTCTCTTTGAAATGTTCTTTTATTGTATGTTTGTTTTCTTTTTAACTTTTTTTTTCATACAGTTGATTTGAAAAAAGAAGGGAAAGTTAAAAAAAAAAAAAAGAAAAAAGACAAACAAGGAAAAAAAAAAAAAAAAAAAAAAAAAGATGTAGTGCCCCCTTGAGGAGCCTGTGGAGAATGCAGGGGTATTCGCCTACCCCACCTCCATGGTTGCTAACATGACCACAGACATAGGGGACTGGTGGTTTGATGGGTTGAGCCCTCTACCATAAGTTTCACCCTTGGGAAGACGGTTGCTGCAAAGGGGAGGCTAGGCCTCCCTGTATTTGTGCCTAAGAGTCTCCTCCTGAATGCCTCTTTGTTGCTCAGATGTGGCCCTCTCTCTCTGGCTAAGCCAACTTGAAAGGTGAAATCACTGCCCTCCCCCCTACGTGGGATCAGACACCCAGGGAAGTGAATCTCCCTGGCAACGTGGAATATGACTCCCGGGGAGGAATGTAGACCCGGCATCGTGGGATGGAGAATATCTTCTTGACCAAAAGGGGGATGTGAAAGGAAATGAAATAAGCTTCAGTGGCAGAGAGATTCCAAAACGAGCCGAGAGATCACTCTGGTGGGCACTCTTACGCACACTTTAGACAACCTTTTTTAGGTTCTAAAGAATTGGGGTAGCTGGTGGTGGATACCTGAAACTATTAAACTACAACCCAGAACCCATGAATCTCGAAGACAGTTGTATAAAAATGTAGCTTATGAGGGGTGACAGTGGGATTGGGAATGCCATAAGGACCAAACTCCACTTTGTCTAGTTTATGGATCGATGTGTAGAAATGTAGGGGAAGCAAACAAACAGACAAAGGTACCTAGTGTTCTTTTTTACTTCAATTGCTCTTTTTCACTCTAATTATTATTCTTGTTATTTTTGTGTGTGTGCTAATGAAGGTGTCAGGGATTGATTTAGGTGATGAATGTACAACTATGTAATGGTACTGTAAACAATCAAAAGTACAATTTGTTTTGTATGACTGCGTGGTATGTGAATATATCTCAATAAAATGATGATAAAAAAAAAAAAAAAAAGAAAAACAAAACAAAAAAAAAAAAAAAAAAAAAAAGTAGTAAGTTAATATATCACTCAGTTCCTGAAACTAAGGAACATACCAGTTTCACACACTTAAGTGAAACTTGAATTTTGCCTTTTCAGCTAAGTCAAGATGAATGCAAAAAATCTCGGTGAATCATGAATATCAGTTTCTGAAACATCACGTATCAGTTTTATATACTTATGGGTGAAATTTAAATTTGTCTGTTTCACTAAGTCACAGTAAGTGCATTCAATTCAATCACATGTATCATTCAGTTTCATAAACAAAGCAACATAGCAGTTTCACAGCCTTCTACGTGAATCTTGTATTTTACCTGTTACAATTAGTGTAGATGAAAGCATTTAAGTCAGTGAATCATGTATATCACCCAATTTCCAAACCTAAGCAACAGAAGAGACTTGCAATCTTCTAGGTGAAACTAGCATTTTCTCTGTTTGACTAAGTAAAGATAAGTGCAAAAATTCAGCATAACATGCATATCAATCAGTTTGCAAATCTAAGCAACTTACCAATTTTGCAGCCATCTAGGTGAAACTTGTGGATGCCTCTTTCAACAAATCAATGTAACTGCATAGAAATGACTGAGTCATATATATAACCCAATTTCAGAAACTAAGCTATTCACTAGTTTTGTATCCTTCTTGCTGAAGCTTGTTTTGTCTGTTTCACTAAGCCAAGATATGAACATAAAACACAGTGAAACATGTTTATGCCTCCATATCCAATTAAGTCACATATCAGTTTCTCAGCCTTCATAGTTATAATTGTAATTTATCTGTTTCCTTAAGTCAAGATAAGTGCATACAAGTGAGTGAATCATTGGTATCAATGAGATTTCAAAACTAAGCAACATACCACTTTTGCAGCTTTATAGGTGAAACTCGTACTTTTCCTATTTCACAGCCATAAGGGCATAGAAGTTACTGAATTGTGTGCATCACTCAGTTTCTGAAACTAAGCAACATACCAGGGTTGCACATTTCTTGGTGAAACTACTACCTTACCTCTCTCACTAAATTAATGTAACTGTTAAGTCAGTGAGTCATGTATATCCTGCAGTAACCAAAACAATACAGCATACCAGTTTCCCAGCTTTCTAGCTGAAACTTGTGTTTCACTTGTTTCACTAAGGCAAGTGACTATAAGTCAGTGAATCATAGACAACACTCAGTTTCTGAAACTAAGCAACATATCACATTTGCTACCTTTACGTTGAAACATATTTTGCATTTTTTGCTAAGTCAACGTATGTGTGCAGAAATAGGCTAATCGTATATATAATTCTGATTCTGAAATTATCATCCTAAATGTTTTTCAGTCTTCTCAGTGAAACTTGTATTTTACCTGTTTCACAATGTCAAGATATGTACATAGGAGTCCATGAATCATATATATATATATATCAGAAAACTAAGGTAAACAACATACCACTTTCACAGCCTACTGGGTATAACTTAGGTATTGAGTTTTCACTAAATCATGTTAAGTGCAGAGAAGTCAGTGCATCATGTTTATCACTCAGTTTCTGAAAGTAAGAAACACCATATCATAGCCTATAGGTTGTAAGATATTAATAAATGGAGCCATTGCTAGTCTGGACTAAGTGGGACAGAAAAGGGATAGATTGAAGGAAAAGTCTCTTCAGAGGAGGTAGAATCATGGAAGACAAAGTCTTAAGCCAAGAAATCTTAGGAAAGGAAAGCAGAGAAAACCATGCACATGGAAAAGGTGAGTTTGCCCTGGAGGAAGAGGGCAGGTTGGAATCCTATAGGAGAGCTTGCAGACAGAAGGAGCTCAGAGCAGCTGAGAGAGGCTTTTGGACAGATGCTTGGGAGCTGATGCTTGGGAATGCTTGGGGATGCTTGGAGACCTTTGGAAATGCTAGCCCAGAATTTGCCCTGGAGAAGCTGAGGACACCCAATGCTGAATACACAGGAGCTGAAGAAGCTAAGAAAGACAAGTCCAGAGACATTTTGGAAAATGCCATTTTGAAACACAACCTTGGAGCAAAGGACCAGCAGATGCCAGCCACGTGCTTTCTCAGATGACAGAAGTGTTCCAGACACCATTGGTCTTCCTTTGGTGAAGGTATCCTTTGTGTTGATGCCTTAGTTTGGATACTTTTATGGCCTTGGAACAGTAAATTTGTGATCTAATAAATCCCCTTTATCAAAGCCAGTCCATTTCTGGTACTTTGCCTAATGGCAGCTTTATTAAACCAGATCACTAAGACAAGAATGTTGCATATAAATCAGAGAAATGGGTATATTACTCAATTTCCATGGAAAACCACATAGTAGTTTTGCCATTATTTGCAAGAAACTTAAATTTTAACAAAGTCAAAATGAATGCACAGAATTCAGGGAAACATGTATATCACTTAGTTTTCCATACTAAGGAATATAGATGTTTCACAGGTTTCTAAGTGAAGCTTGAATTTTATCTTATGACACTGAGTCAAATTAAGTTCATAAAAATCTATGAAACATGCATGTAACTTAGCTTCTGAACATAAGCAAGTTATCAGTTCTGGAGTTTTCCAGATGGAACTTGTATTTTACTTGTTTCACCAGGTTAAGTAATTGCATAGAAGTCAGTTAAGCATGCATATCATCCAGATTTTGAAACTAAGTTACATAGTAGTTTTGCAGCTTTCTAGGTGAAACATATTTTAACTGTGTCACTAACCCAACATAAGTGTACTCAAGCAGTGAAACCTGTGTATCACTCAGTGTCCAATGCAAGCAACTTAGCAGTTTTTCAGCTCCAGGGGAAATTTGTATTTTAGCTGTGTCACTAAGTGAAGATTAGTGCTTGTATTTTAGTGAAACATGTACTGATACTAAGCTACATAGCAATTTCACAGCTTTTTAGGTGAAACTTGTATTTTCACTGTGTCACTAAGTCAAGATAGGTGCACAGAAAGCATGGAAACATATATATTCATTTTCCAAAACTGTCAAAAGGCAGTTTTACAACTTTCTGAGTGAAACTTGTATTTTCTCTGAGTTAAGATAATTTCATTAAAGTCAGGGAAATATACATATACACACACAGACACACATATATACATACATACATATATAATCACTCAGTTTCCTTATGTAAGCAAAATAGCATTTTCATAGCTTTTGGGTAAAACTTGTATGTTAACTGTAGTACAAATACCAGGTAAATACATAGAAGTCAGGGAGAAGTGTATATCAGCCAGTTTCCAAAATTATGCAAAATAGCACTTTCATAGGTTTTTAGTTTAAACATATTTTAACTCTATATCAATATACATGCAGAGAAGTCAGGAAAATATATATTACAAGTTAAAATGGAAAGCAAAAAAGCAGTTTCATAGCTTACTAGTGGAAATTTGTATTTTCACTGTGTCATTTAGTCAAGATTTAGTCAAGATAACTGAATAGAAGTCAGGAAAACATGTTTATTAGTCAGTTTTCATGGAAAGCAACAAAGCAGTTTCTGCTATCTTTGTCAAGGTAAGTGCATTGAAGTCAGGAGACATATATCACTCAGTTTCCAAAACTAAGCAACGTAGAATTTGTGAAGATTTCTAGGTGACACTTTTATTTTAATTTTAATTTAATTTTATTTTATTTTAACACTTTTATTTTAAGTAAAAATATGTGCACAGAAGTCAGAGAAATATGTATACCACTCAGTTTGTAAAGTTAAAAAGAGCACTTTTTGCAGCTTTACAGGTGAAACTTGTATTTAAAATATGTCACTAAGTCAAAATAAGTGCATAAAAGTCAGTCAATCATGAGTATCATTTTGATTCCAAAAGTAAGTAAAATCATAGCTTTTCAGATTTCTAGGTGACTTCTATTTTAACTGTGTTATCAAGTCAAGTTCATAGGAGTAACTGAAATATGTACATCACTCAGTTTCCAAAGGTAAGCAAAATAGCAGTTTATTAGACTTCCAGGTGAAACTTATGTTTACAATGTATCACCAAGTCAAGATAAATTCATAGACTCATGGAAACATGCAAATCACTCACTTCTGGAAACTAAGCAACATAGCAATTTTGAATATTTCTGGATGAAACATGTATTTTAAAGTTTATGTAAATATAACTGCTTAGAACTGATGGAAATATGTATATCATTCTATTCTGAAGGTAGTTAACATAACAATTTGCAGCTCCTTTTGTGAAACATATATTTAACTGCCACTAACTCAAAATATGTTCACTTAGTTCAGTGAAACATGTATATCACCCATTGTCCAAATGCAAGCAACATAGAAGTTATGCAGTTTTCTAGGTGAAACTAGTATTTTAACAAGGACAGCAGGTGAAGCTATGTTAATGGAAGTCAGTGAAGCAATTATATCTCATGGATTCTGAAACTAAACCACATAGCATTTTTGGAGTTTTCTACATGAAACTTGTGTTTTGAAATGTGTGACTAAGTCAAGATAATGTCACATATGTCATAGAAACATGTATACTAATTTCCAAAATTGATCAAAGTAGCAGATGCACAGCTTTTCAGTGAAACTTATATTTTAACTCTGTCACAAAGTCAAGTTAATTGCATTGTTGTCACGCAAACATTTATATCTCCCAGTTTCCAAAGCAAAGAAACAGCAGTTTTGTAGCTTTCTAGGTGAAACTTGTGTTTAAACTCTGTCACTAAGACAAGTTAACTTTGTATAAATCCATGAAGCATGTGTATTACTCAGTTTCTGAAACTAAGCTACATAGCTCTTTAGCATATATCTAGGTCAAACTTTTATTTTAACCATGTCACTAAATGAAGTTAAGTGCATAGAATTTAGGGAAACATGCATATCTCTCAATTTCCAATACTAAGGAGAATGGTAGTTTTACAGCTTTCTAGTTGAAACTTGTATATTAACAAAGTCACTAACCAAGTGCATAGAAATCAATGAAGCATGTACATTACTTACTTTCTGAAACCAAGTAAAAAGGCAGATTTGAAGCTTCCTAGGTGGAAATTGTATTTAAACTAATTCACTCTCATGATATGGACATAGAAATCAGTGAAACATGAATAACTGTTACTTTCTGAAAGTAATATAAATTGCAGTTTTCAAGATTTCTAAGTGAAACATGTATTTTAACTTTGTCACAAAGTCAAGGTAATTGCATATAAGTAACAAATATATATGTCAGTTTCTGAAGGCAAGAAAATATTATTTTGCTTCTTTCTAGGTGAAACTCATATTTAAAATGTATCACTAAGAGTTGATGTCTTAAAAATGGCAACATAAGACACCTACTGCAAACCTCTCCCTAGAGTTTCACATAAAAAATGGAAAATCTCACATGTTCAGACCTCTGGAGGGAGGTAAAAACTGGAGAAGGATTGCATAAATGCTGAATAGAAGAAAGAGAAAAGTATCAGGTAGGAAACTTCAATCCCACACTGGCCAGTCCTATTCCCTCCCACTCACTTGTTCTCACACAGCTGTGAAGTGTCCAGAGGGAGCAGACTTGATCCTTCCCAACTCCCTTCAGGGATACAGACTATAAAATCCCTCACAGCAGTAAGACAGATCCCAACCTATATTGAGATGCAGAGGCCCAAATACACAGGGACTCACAGCAGGGCTGAAGCCTCTAAGGAGGGAAGGATATAAAAGGCACAAAAATATAAGGATATAAAAGAGATTTCAACCGGAAGATTAGGGAGGTAGTGGCAGAATATTTCACAAAAGCAGAAAGTAGTCAGACAGAAACTGTCTAAATCTACTATTTGTGGTCTCAGGGGACAGGAGAGGACATGTCAAGGCCCAGATCAGTGAAAGATGAAAATTCTGAGAAAATATTTACAGAGACTATAAATATGTCTGTGACACCTGGGGCCCATTCCCCACTCTTGAGGGAAACAGTAGCAGGTGGCCCAATACTTGCCTTGGGGCAGCTGCAGTCTGGGGCAGTTGTGGGTGTCCTTCACCCCAATTTCAGAGGGGGACATAGACTAACACTGAGCCAGATATTGGCTGGAAAAGGTAGAAAAGTGTAATCTCAATGTTCCAGCCCCACCTGCTCAGACAATGCTGGGCTCCAATTGGTAAACACCTTGCAAGGATTAATAAGTAGCCACAAAATGTCACCTGCTGGGCAGGCTTGAAAGTGCAAAGGAAAACAGCAGAGCTTTTCAGAGCCTCCCCAGACCTGGACCCAGGCCCATCAGAGCTGGTCTACACCCACTGCATGGGTGCCCAGCCCAATTTGGGCTGAGAAATACTAGATGACACAACTGTGTAAGCAGTGCCCTAATACAAACCCAGGCAATAACTAAATTTTAGAAAATAGAGATAAACCTACTCAAGAGACACCTTCAAAATAGATCCATCAAAATAACAAATGACCAGATGTCAGCAAGAAATCTCAAGGCACATTAAAACACAGGAAGAGATGTCACAGTCAAAGGGAAAAATTAGAAAGTCAGAGGGGACACAGAATCTAGGACAATTAATAAAAAGTGTTCAAACAAATCTCCTGAACCATTTCAAAGAAATGAACAAAAATATGCATAAAGTGAAAAAGAATATTAAGACATTAGAAGAGCATAAAAAGAATTTGAAAAAATACTTATAAATATGACACATTAAGGAAATAAGACACTTCAGATGAAATAAAAATATACTAGAGAAACACAACAGCAGACTTGAAGAGGGGACACAGACCAACACTGAGCCAGATATTGGCTGGAAAAGTTAGAGAAGAGTAATTTCAATGTTCCAGCCCCACCAGGTCAGATGCCGCTGGGATCCAAGAGGTAAACAGCTTGCAAGGATGAATAAGTAGCCATAGAGTGCCACCTGCTAGGCAGGCTGGAAAGTTCAAAGGAAACAGAATACAGAGTGAGAATGCTCTGACAATACAGAGCAACCAAATTCAAACTTTCAAAGGAGCAAATGGAGAGAACACTGAAAAGTTAGAACATGTTCTTGGGAAATGATGGACATCAGAAAGCACACAAATATATGCATTATGGGTGTCCCAGAAGAAGGAAAGTAAGGGAAAGTAATGAAAGAATATTTTAAGAAATAATGACTGAATATTTCCCAACACTTATAAAAGGCATAAATTTACAAATCAAAGAATCCCAATGAGCCCCAAACAGAAAAAATCTGAATAGACCCAATCCAGGACACATAATAATTACACTGGCAAATGCCAAAGAGAAGTATAAAATTCTGAAAGCAGTAAGATTCACTGCATGCAAGGGAGACCACATCAGAATAAGTGCTGATTTCTCATCAGACACTATGGAGGTGAGAAGGCAGTGGTATGATATATTGAAAATGGTGGTAGAGAAAAACTCCCAGCCAGGAATCCTGTATCCAGCAAAGTTCTCTTTCAAAAATGAAGGAGAATTTAAAATATTCACAGTAAGGACATGATGAGATAGCTCATTAAAAAGAGACCAGGCATACAAGAGCTATGAAAGGGAGTTCTGCAGGTTGACAAGAAAAAATAGGAGAGAGAGGCCTGGAGCAGGGTACAGAATGAAGACAAGTAGTAAGGGTAATTAACAGTATAAAAAGAGAGAAATAGATACGACAAATAAAAGCCAAACGATAAAATGGTTGAAGAAAGAACTGCCTTTACAGTAATAACATTGAATGTAAATGGATTAAGCTCCCCAATCAAAAGACACAGATTGGCAGAATGGATAAAAAATATCTAACTATATGCTGTTTACAAGAGGCTCACTTTAGAAACAAGGATACAAATAGGTTGAAATTGAAAGGATGGAAAAATATTCCTCACAAAATATAACTGAAAATAAGCTTGGGCAGCTATAGTAATTTCAAACAAAATAGACTTTAAAATCAAAAATGTTAGAATACATAAATAAGGACATGATATATTAATAAAAGCAGTCATTAACCAAGAAGAAATAAAAATCATAAATGTTGATGCACCTACTCAAGATGTCCCAAAGAACATAAGACAAATCATGGCAAAACTGAAGGGAGTAATAGATATCTCTACAATAATAGTGGAAGACTTCAACACAGCACTCTCTTCAATAGATAGGAATCTAAACAAAAGATCAGTAAGGAAACAGATAACCTAAATAATGTGACAGATGAATTAGACCTAACACACATACATAGAATATTTTACTCTAAACCATCAGGATATACTTTCTTCTCAAGGGTTCATGAAAGAGTCTCCAGGATAGACCATATTCTGGGGAACAAACAAGGTCTTAATAATTTTACAAAGAATGAAACTATACAAAACACTGTCTCAGATCACAATGGCATGAAGATGGAAATCAATAACAATTGAACCAAAATTTCAAAAATATATGGAAGTTAAACCAAATGCTCTTTAACAATCAGTGGGTCAAAGAAGAAATTGCAAGAGAAATCAGTAAATGAGACAGATGAAAATGAGATCACAATGTACCAAAATGTGTGGGATGTAGCAAAGGCAGTGAAGAGAGGGAAATTTACAGACATAAATGCCTACTTAAAAAGGAAGAAAGAGCTAAAAACAATGACCTAAGTGAACAACTGGAGAAACTTGAGAAAGAAAAGCAAAATAATCCCAAAGCTAGCAGAAGGAAAGAAATAACAAAGTATATAGCAGAAATAAATGATATGGATAATCAAAAATCAACAGAGAAACCATGAAACCAAAAGTTGCTTGAGAATATCAATAAAGTCAACAATTATTAATCAACAATTATTAGCTAGATGAATAATCAACAATTATTAGCTAGATGGACAAAGACAAAAAGAGAGAAAATGCAAATTCTAAAAATAAAAATTTCTAATTTTATTTAGAAATGAGTGTGGGGTAATTACCATGGACTCTGAAGAAAAAAGGTCATAGGAGGATACTATGAACAACTATATGCCAACACATTAGACAATTTAGTTGAAATGGACAACTTCCTAGCAATGCAAAAACAATGTACCCTGTCTCAAAAAGAAATACAAGACCTTAACAAACCAGTTAGTAGTCAAGTGATTGACTCAGTCATCAAAAATTACCAACAGAGAAAAGACAAGGATTGTGTGGCTTCACAGGTGAATTTACCAAGCATTCCAAGAAGAATTAATACCAATCCTGCTCAATCTTCCAAAAATTGAAGAGGAAACACTATTTAACTCCTTCTACGAAGACAATGTCACCCTAATACCAAACACTGCTAAAGATACTAAAAGAAAGGAAAACTACAGACCAATCTCTCTAATGAATATAGAGGCAAAAATCCTCAAGAAAATATTTTCAATTAAAATCCAACAGCATAGTAAAAGAATTATACACCATGATGAAGTGGGTTTTATTCCATGTATGCAATGGTGCCTCAACACAAGGAAATTAATGTGATACACCACATTAAAAAATGAAAAGAGAAAATCCACATGATCATCTCAAATGATGCACAAAAGCATATGACAAAATTAGCCATTCTATCATGATAAAAGCTTTGGAAAGTTTGGATTGAATGAAACTTCCTCAACATGATAAAGTGCATATATGAAAAACCCACAGCTGACATCATACTCAATGGTGAGTGTCTGAAGCTTTCCTTTAAAGATCTAGAAGAAGACAAGGATGTCCACTGTCACTGCTATTATTCCACATTTTGCCAGAACTTCTAGCTAAAGCAATTAAGAAAGAAAAAAGAAGTAAAAGGCATCTGAATTGGAAAGGAAGAAGTAAAACTTTCACCATTTTTAGATGATGTGATCCTATATCTAGAAAATTCTGAAAAAACCATGACAAAGCCATTTGACCTAATAAATTCCACAACATGGTGGGATAGAAGATCAACACACAAAAATCAATGGTATGAGACTTCCAGGAAGATGGCAGAATTGGTGATGCCGAACAAACTTCTCCTCCATGAAAGAAATGAGAGAACAGGCAGAGAATGTCCAGGACAGTGTTTTCAGGCTGTGAGTGGCCAGAGAGGGACTTCTACAATATGAAGTGGGGACTTGGATTGAAAACAGAGAAACTGCATCTCAAAGGAGGGATGAGTTTATTTAGCTGGGACCACCAACAGGGGCCAGCAGTGGCAGATGGTCACCAAGCAGGGAAGAGAGCATCTGTTTGCTCCCATGCACTTATCTCAGAAAAAAGCTGGGGAGATAATCCTCCTCAGCCACACTGCTGGGAAATCTCATCAGGGAACCTGTGAAAAAGTAGACCAGTGTTGACCACATTTATTCTTCCTCAATGAAGTCCATGGTTTGCATGAGCAAGAGGCAGGGTTAGACAAGGGCAATGCATGGAAGCACCAGTAAACCCTCCCACACACCAGAGATTTGTGGGTGGGCACACAAGGGGCAGAGCAGGACATGATTGAGCTGGAGGGTGAGATGCACAACTCCACAGCCAGAGAAAGATCCACTCAGAGGCCTGGGAATCATCAGAACCATAGCGCCCTTAAGTGGACTTCCTGCAGAAATGCACAGGGCCCACACTGCACCCCTAGAGCTTGAAGTACCCAATACACATGTTGAACTGATGCACTGATTGGATTTCAATCTGGTTTAGAATCTGCCCATCACATAGCTGAAGTTGGGGGAAAGCTGGCTTAAGCACCATCTGCTTGGAAGACAGGGAAATTGCAATCCACCGAGTACATTATGTTAAGTGAAATAATGCATACACAAAAGAACAAATATTATATTATCTCATTGATATGAACTAATTATATGTAAAATTGTAACATAAAATACAGAATATAGGTTACCAGGATAGAGAATGAGTCTAAAAAATGCAAAGTCATTGTTAATATGTGCAGCATATTTAACTAGGTCAAACCTAGTTAAACATGGTAGCATGTTATTGTAAGAATAATTAACAGTACTGCATTGTGCTATGATGTGGCAGAAAGCGGAAGTTTAGAGCTATGTATGTCACCAGAAGGAAAGATGGAGAATAAATCATGGGAATGTACAAAACTGTAGATCTTGTGGTGGACAATGACTACAATTAACTGCACAAATATTAAAAAGTAATCTCAGGAACTAGAAGAAACATATGACACAATTACAAGGATTTAATAATAGAGGAGTATATGGGAAAATAGACCAACTGCAAACTACAAACTATAGATAACAGTATTATCTTATATTCTTTCATAAACAGTAACAAATACATCACACCAATACTATGAGTCAATAATATGGGGGACTAAGGATTATGAGAGGGTTTGGGGTTTCTTTTTTATTTTTGTTTCTTTTCTGGGGTATTGAAAATGTTCTAAAATTGATCATGGTGATGTATACACAACATTGTGATGATGCTCTGTGCCATTGATTGCATACTTTGGATGCTTTGTATGGTGTATGAATGTATCCTAATAAAATTTCATTAAAGAAAAGTTTAATAATAAAACATAAAATAGGACCAAAATGTATCACTGTCAATATAAATGCATGGAAATCATGGAAATATTTATATCACTCAGTTTCTTAAACTAAGCAACAGAGCAGTTTTGCAGATTTCTCGGTGAAACTTGTATTAACTGTGAAACTAAGTTAAGATGACTGCCCAGAAATTATGGAAATATGTATATGTATCTATTTATGAAACTAAGAATCATGGCTATTTCTCATCTAAGTGAAACATATTTTAACTGCCACTAGTTCAAGATATCTTCATTGAATTCCATGAAACTTGTGTGTAACTCATAGTGTGAATGCAAGCCACATGACAGTTATGCAGCTTTCTGGGTGAAAGTAGTATTTTAGCTGTGTGACTAATTCGCAATAAGTCCATGGATGTCAGTCAAACATGTACATCACTCAGTTTCTGAAAATAAGCAAATTAGCAGTATTGCAGCTTTCTATGTGAAACATAAATTAGAGTCAAGATAAGTGCATAGACTTAAGTGAAGCAACTATGGCACACACTTTTCTAAACTAAACCAAAAATCTATTTCTCAGCATTTTCAGTGAAACTTATTTTTTAAATATGTCAATAATTCAGGATAACTGCCTAGAAGTCATAGAAACCTTCATCACTCTCAATTTCCAAAACTGATCAGTAAAGGCAATTCACAGCTTTTAGGTGAAACTTGCAATTTAACAGTCACTAAGTCATGATATATGCATAGAAGTCAGTGGAACAAGTACAACATTTAGTTCTGAAAGTAAGCAAAATAGAAGTTTTGCAGATTTCCAGGTGATGCTTGTATTTAAAATGTATCACTAAGTCAAGATGAATGCATAGCTGTCAGGAAACAAGTATATTAGTTTCCACAACTAAGCAATATAGGACTTTTGGAGGTTTCTGGGTGAAACTTGTATTTTAACCATGCTATTAAGTCAAGTGAAGAAGTCAGTGAATCATGTGTATCAGTTTCAGAAACTAAGCCACAGAGCCATTTTGAAGCTTTCTACTTCAAAGTTATATTTGAATTTTGTCACTATGTCAAGATAAGTGCCTAGAAGTCAGGGAAGCATGTATATAGTTCACTTTGAAGTATCAAAGAAGATAACAGCTGTGCAGCTTTATAGTTGAAAGTTGTATATTAACCATGTCAATAAGTCAAGGTAAGTGTAGAATGCAATGAAACATGTGCATCACTAAGTTTCTGAAACCATGAAAAATGGCAGATTCAAAGCTTTCTACATGAAATTTTTATTATAATTATTTCACTAAGTCATAACTGAATAGAACTCAGTGAAAAATAAATATCAATTACGTATTCAAAGTAATTTAAATTGTTTTGAAACTTTTTAAGTGAAACATGTTTTTTAATGTGTCACCAAGTCAACATAAGTTCATAGAAGTCTTTGGAATATGTACATCCCTCAGTATCCAAAGGTAAGCAAGATAGAATTTATACAGATTTCTAGGTGAAAATTGCATTTAAAATGTTTCACTAAATCAAGGTAGGTGCATAGAAGTCATGGAAACATGTATATCACTCATTTTATGAAACAGAAAACATAGTAGTCTTGCAGATTTCTATTTGAAACTTGTATATTAACTATGCCCTTAAATCAAGATAACTGTTTAGAAGTTATGTAAATACATATACCACTCTATTAAACTGACATAGAACTATTGCATGCTTTTGGATGAAACATAATTTAACTGTCACTATCTCAAGATACATGCACTGAATAAAGTGAAACAGGAATATTGCTCATTGTCCAAATGCAAGCAACATAGCAGTTATGCAGCATTCTAGGTGAAATTTCCATTTTAACTTTTGACTAAGTTTTAACTTTTTAACTAAGTTAAGTCCATGGTGTTATTAGTTAGGGTTCTCTAGGGAAACAGACTCAGCAAGAGATATCTATAAATATAAGATTTATAAAAGTGTCTCATGCAACTGTGGAGATGCATAGGTTCAAATTCTGTAGGGCAGGCAGCAAACTGGCAACTCCAATGAAGATGTTTGATGAACTCCTAGGGAGTGAATTGGCAACTCTGATGAATTCCTCAGAAAATGCTTTGCTGGTTAGCCAAAGAACAAGTGAAGATCCTCTATCTGTCTCTCTTAAAATATTTCAACAGATTGGAGTAAATCCAGTTGATTGTATCTCTCATTGTGGAACGCATGCCCTTAATTGATGCAATCATCCACAGCTGCAGCCAATTGACTGTGATTTAATAAACCAGCCTTCTGGTTTATTAGCCAGCCACAAATGTCCTTGCAGTAATGGTTAGGCCAGTGCTTGCTTGACCAGACACCTGGGTTCATTACCTGGCCAGGTTGACACATGAACTTAACCATCACAGTCCACCCCTTGTCAACTGGGCTGTTATACACATCACCTTAAACCATACTTTATCCCTGAATAGAGAACGATAACAGATACATATTTCACCTAACAATATTCTGCTGTCCTGTGTATAACTGGAAATGCACTAAATCTATAGAGAATAGGGTGCAAGTCCTTGGTTGATATTAACTTTTAAAATTGATTTCCTTTAACTTAAATACTGCAAAATGAACAAAACAGTTTATGTCATATGATAAGGGAATAAGACAGAGAAGAAAGCAAAGATATTTGTGACACAGACAAATACAAACATACACATCACAAAACAAGAAGGAAATATTCATGCCATTATAGTTCTCATTTCTGTAACTGGTCACATGGATGTAGTTCATATTTATCACTACCTTCTTCCACTACCTGTTCCCTGTTCCCTTTACCCTCAGCAAGCACTTCAGTTGGCTGTTGATCTTTGCCTGGTGGGGTGACTAAAACCTTCATTCCTGAAGTTTCTTGGCCATTGGTAGTCCTGCCTGGATTGGGTTATGGCAGTTTTCCAGTGGCTTTAATCACAGGGCATGGTAGTACTAAGAGACACCCTAGGGGATCTCCTGTATTCCAGAAAACTCTTCTTTACCTCCATTGTGTAGTTGCAGTGCTATTTCTCCTTGATAGTCAGGATAAATCACCCCAGCCAGTACAGTAATCTGCGGTCGCGTTTACTGCTTCGGGGGGGGGGGGGGGGCGGCCGGTTGCTGAACCCTCGGCTCTCGGCGTTGCTCGGAGGGTACCGGCGGCGGGGGCTCTTTCCCGGAGGCGAGGGCGAGGCGGGGGACTTGGCCAGGTCCCCGGCGGTGGCGTGCAAGGTGTGGATGGCGGCGAGAAGGGAAAGACAAGACACTCTTCCTCCAGTAGGGGTAGAACAAAAAAGGGGGGTTTATTCAGGGGGGTAAAGCCAAGAGCGTTTATTAGGGGTGAGCACAGGTTATATAGGCTGGCATAGAGGGCGGGGGTTGTTACAAGCCAATGCTGAGGGGATAAAGGCTAGGATTGGTTCTGAGAGGGTGCGGAGGTTAGGATTGGTTCTAAGAGGGCGCGGAGGTTGTTTGAAAAGGGGCGGGAGTTGCTCTGGCAACAGTGTCTGGCAACAGTGTATGCGCACTGGTCGTGGCGGGAGTTGCTCTGGCAATGGGGGGTGTGCGGGCAAGATAAGGGGGTGGGGAAAAGGCGGTTCCCTCCGGCAAGCCTCCCCTAACGGTGGTATTTTGGGTGAGGAAATGGGGCCTGCCTCTGGCCTCACTTTCCCAGGCCTGGGGGGCTGTGGAGGGCGCTGTCGCCCGTGCCCACCACCCTCCCCAGGGGCGGATCCGGTCCCCTGGCCCAGGCCCGCCAAGTTGAAGCACGTAATCAGTATCCCGCAGTAATCCCCTTCCTTGCCTGTAGATTCAGAAATATAAGAAGCCCACAGTGGCCAGGTGGCAATCTTAACTTCCAGTTCAATGGAATGATTGTTGTTTTCTGGCAGAAGCACTCCTCCTTTTGGAACAAAGACTTGTAGACCAGCAGAGCTTAAGCTTGCAAAGACAGGAAGCAAAAAGTTTCCTAGTGGATCACTAAGAGTGACAGTGAACAGTGCTACTCCTGTTTCTACCCCTGAATTGTGAATCCTGGCTATGGGAGAAACAGCCCCATAGAGTGGACACTGATTTAGAGCATACACAGCCTCCTGAAGAAATCTGCCCCAGCCCTGCAAGGCCATAGTTGAGTCTTTGATAATCCTTTCCACTATTCTATTAACCTAGCTGCCTCTGGATGGTGGGGAACATGGTAAGATCAGAGAATTCCTTGAGCATATGCCCATTCCCTCACTTCATTTGCTGTGAAGAGGGTTCCTTGGTCAGAAGCAATACTGTCTGGAATACCATGTTAGTGAATAAGACATTATGTAAGTCCATGAATGGTAATTTTGGCAGAAGCATTTCATGCAGGGAAGGCAAACCCACATCTGGAGTATATGTCTATTCCAGTAAGATCAAGTAGCTGCCCCTTCCATGATGGAAGTGTTCCAATGTAATCAACCTGCCACCAGGTGGCAGGCTGATGAACTCGGGGAATAGTGCCATATTAGAGACTGAGTGTGGATATCTACTGCTGACATATTGTGCAGTTAGAAGTGGCTGTGGCCAGGTCAACCTTGGTGAGTGGAAGTCAATGTTGCTGAGCCCATGCATAGCCTCTATCCCCATCACCAAGACCACTTTGTTCATGACAATGACAGGAGTTGTTGGGGAGAGACTGGGTCATTTTATCTACTTGGTTATTAAAACCTTCTTCTGCTGAAGTCACACTCTGGTGAGTAATCACATGGGACACAAATGTCTTCATGTTTTGGTCCACTAAGAAAGGTCTATCCACATACCTCTTCCCCAGACTTCTTTGTCACCAATCTTCCAATCATGTTCCTTCCAAGTCCCTGACCATCCAGCCAAACCATTAGCAACTACCCATGAATTGGTATACAAACACACTTCAGACCAGTACTTCTTCCAAGCAAAGTGAACAACCAGGTGCACTTCTCAAAGTTCTGCCCACTGGGAGGATTTCCCCTCACCACTGTCCTCCAGTGACATCCCAGAAAGGGGCTGCATTGCTGCAGATCTCCACTTTTGGGTGGTGTCTGCATATCATGCAGAACCATCTGTAAGCCAGGCCCAAGTTTTCTCTTCCTCCATCAACTGATTTAAGGAAGTTCCCAAGATGCCATAGCTGTGGGCTGGGAAAGAGAAGGTAAGGTTGCAGAAGTGGGGGCCATTGGCATTTGGACCACTTCCTCATGTAACTTAGTTGTGCCTTCAGGACCCACTCGAGCTCTATCTCATATATACCATTTCCAGTTTATCATGAAGTGCTGCTGTGTATGCCCAACTTTATGGCTTGGCAGGTCAGACAACACCCAGCCCATGATAGATAACTCAGGCCACATGGTAGAGTGGTGGCCCATGGTTAAGCATCTGTTTCTATGAAGTTCCAGTAGCAGGTCAAAGCTGTTTCTCAAATGGAGAGTAGTTATCTGTAGTGGATGGTAAAGCTTTACTCCAAAATCCTAAGGGCCTGCATTGTAATTCTCCTATAGAAGACTGCCAAAGACTCCAAACAGCATCTCTATTTGCCACTGACATTTTCTGCACCATTGGATCAACTGGATCATATGGCCCAAGTGGCAGAGCAGCTTGCACAGCAGCCTGGACCTGTTGCAGATCCTCACCTTGTTCCAGTCCCCACTCAAAACTAGAAGCTTTTCAATCATTCTGTAAATGGGCCAGAGTAGCACACCAAATGAGGAATATGTTGTCTCCAAAATCCAAAGAGGCCAACCAAGCATTGTGCCTCTTTTTGGGTTTAGGCAGGGCCAGATGCAAAGGCTTATCCTTCACCTTAGAAGGGATATCTCAACATGCCCCATACCACTGGACACCTGGAAATTTTACTGAGATGGAAGGCCCCTGTATTTTCATTGGATTTATCTCCCATCCTCTGCCACACAAATACCTTGGTAATAAATCTAGGGTAGTTGCTACTTCTTGCTCACTAGGTCCAATCAACATAAAATCATCAATATAATGGACCAGTGTGATGTTTTGTGGGAGGGAGAAATGATCAAGATCTCTGCAGACAATGTAATGGCATAGGGCTGGAGAGTTGCTAAACCTCTGAGGTAGCACAGTGAATGTAAATTGCTGACCTTGCCAACTGAATGCATACTGTTTCTGGTGGTTCTTAGTAACAGCTATTGTGAAAAAAGCATTTGCCAGATCAATAGCTGTACACCAGGTACAAGGAGAGGTGATGATTTGATCAAGCAATGATACCACATCTGGAACAGCAGCTGCAATTGGGGTCAACACCTGGTTAGGCTTATGATAATCCATGGTCATCCTCCAAGACCCATCTGTTTTCTACACAGGCCAAATAGGAGAGTTGATAGGGGATGTGATGGGAATCACCACCCCTGCATCCTTTGAGTTCTTAATAGTGGCATTAATCTCTGCAATCCCTCCAGGAATCCAGCTTTGCTTCTGGATTACTATTTTGCTAGGCAGGGACAGTTCTTATGGCTTCCACTTGGCCTTTCCCACCATAATAGCCCTCACTCCATGAGTCAGGGAACCTTTGTGATGATTCTGCCCATTGCTCAGTATGTTTATTCCAATTATGCTTTCCAGAACTGGGGTAATAAACACAGAATGGGTCCAGGGACCCACTGGACCCACTGTGAGACAGACCTGAGCTAAAACTCCATCAATCATCTGACCTCCAAAAGCTGCAACTCTGACTGGTGGACCAGAGTAATGTTTTGGGTCTCCTGGAATTAATGTCCTTTGTGAACCAGAGTATAATAATCCCCCAAATATCTGATCATTTCTTTTTCCTCAATGCACAATTCCCCTGGTAAAAGGCTGTAAGTCTCCCTGGGGAAGGCTGGGAGGAAGATTAACAGTATAAATTTTTGACAGTGTAACAGGGTCCTTCTCCAAGTGTACTCAGTCTTCCCCTCATTCAAGGGGCTCTAGATCTCTAAACTCTCCCATCTGGAATTTGATTAAGAGGCTGTGACTCTCTGTTTTTGTAATTCAGGGAAGACTTTTGCTCACTTGACCTAGACTTCTTCTGCTTATTCAGCTCAAACAAGAATTTAGTAGACTGCCAATCAATTTTACTGCTAGGTAATCCATGATCTACTAGCCAATGCCATAAATCATTGCGAGTCAGATTATTTTGACTGCTGCCTTGAGCCTGTTTTCCAATATGGTAGCCACACCCACCTTGTCTTTCATGATTAATTGCTGCCACATGGATTCTGCCAACCAGGGATCTGATTATACCCACTGTGTTTAAGGATTTCAGCTCATTGACAGCTGTTCCCACTGCAATATCTGATGTACAGAGAAGGGTGACTACACAGCTCTTCAGGGATGATGGAGCTAGTCTCCCAAATTTATTCCTCACAGTCCTGGTAAAAGGTAGGTCCTCTGGACATTCTGGGGGTGTGTGAGCAAGTCTTCCATGATAACTCCACTCTAACATTCCAATGTCTCTAAGCCTTTGAATCCCCTCCTCTACATTATACCAGGGCAGTTCTGGCCTTTTGACCTCAGGTATTGCTGGCCACCTTTTGATCCATGTTTCAACTAACCACCCAAACTGTTACCACTTTTTCTGTCAAGCTACAACATTGAATACAGAATCTCTGCTTACTGGGCCCATATCAGTAAATTCAGCCTGATCCAACTTTATATTCCTTCCACCATTATCCCACACCCTTAATATCTATTCCTGTGTATTCCCCAACTCATACAGTTCTGTTTAGCATACTTCCTCATGAGTCAGAGTTTGTACCTCATGCTTTGGGACCTGTTGGGATTTTAGTCCAGTTATAGTTCTTGAAGCAAAGGCTGGTAGTGGGGGTGGGTCATTAAAAGAATTAGTAGTATCCTTCAAGCCATTAACCTCAGGACATTCTGTTGCAGTTTCTTCTCATGAAACAGTATTAATCTCTCCAGGTAGAGGACTGAGGGCTGCTTCCTCAGAGGAGGTGGTTACAGGTTTAGCAGTCACTGAAGGATTAATCTCTTTAGGTGGGGGTTGGATGGCAGGCTCCTTAGGGCAGACTGGAGGTGGGGTGGCTGTTTCCTCAAGACAGACCACTACAGGTATATCTAACAAAGAGTCAGCAGAATCCAGCATTCCAGTGACCTCACTGCCATTATTATCAATCCATTTGTCCCCTGCCCAAGTTTACAGATCCCATTGTTTTCCAATCAGTGCCTTTACTTTGACAGCAGACACCCTGAAAGGTTGAGATTTTAGTTTACATTGTAAATCTGCTACTCACACAATAAGAATCTGGATCTGGTTTTCATAAATCTCAAGTCTGTGGCTGCAGGAAATAAAATTTTCTTTCAACACACATAGAAAACTTTACATCTGTCATCCAGTGCTTAAGTTTTAAATTTGAAGCCTTTAGCTCATCCTTTTCTCTTATAACTTTATGCGGCATATCTAAGAGCAACCAGCCAACACCATTATACCTCTTAACTCTACAAAATTCTGTTAAGGTGTCAAAAACCCTGTCATCCAGAGCCTTGCTTCTTACGAGAGTATGATTAGGATAATCAAATGGTGATATTTTGCATATTTCCATTACCAGCTCACGTCATGGACTGTCAGTGCCATCTTGATTATTGGAAATGGAGTCATTAATGCTTTTGTATCTAATCAGAGTAGAAAACCATTTGTAAAAGCCTATTTTAATATTCTGTTTCTCAAGAACCATTCCTGGTACCAAGTTGTATTAGTTAGGGTTCTCTAAGGAAACAGAATCAACAAGAGATATTTATAAATAAAAGATTTATAAAAGTGTCTTATGAAACTGTGGGGATGCATGAGTCCAGATTCTGTAGGGCAGGCAGCAAACAGGCAACTTCAGTGAAGATGTTCATTGAACTCCTCAGGCAGTGAACTGGCAACTTCAATGAACATGTTCAATGAACTCCTCAGGAAATGAACTGGCAACTTTGATGAACTCAGAAAATGCTTCACTTGTTAGCCAAATAAGAACTGAAGGTCCTCTCTATTTCTCTCATTTAAAAGTCTTCAACTGATTGGATTAAATCCAGTTGATTGCATTCTCTCATTGTAGTAGACGCACCCTTCACTGATGTGATCAATCACAGCTGCAGCCAATTGACTGCTGATTTAATAATCCAGCCTTCTGGTTTACTAACCAGCCACAAATGTCCTTGCAGTAATGTTTAGGCCAGTGCTTGCTTGACCAGGCACCTGGGTACCATCACCTGGCCAAGTGACACATGAACCTAACCATCACACATGGGTTTCAGTGGAGCATGTATATCACTCAATTTCTGAAAATAAGTGAAATAGCTTATTTTGTTTTGCAGCTTTCTAATTGAAATTTGTATTTTAATAATGTTCCCAGGTCAAGATATGTGCATAAAATTCACTGAAGCAGATCTATCACTTGTTTTCTTAAACTAAACTACTAAGCAGTTTTGTAGATTTCTAGGTGAAAATTCTTCTTTAAATATGTCACTAAGTCAAAATAACTGCATAGAAGTCACAGAAACCCGCATATCATTCAATTTCCAAAACTGAAGAACAGAAGATTCACAGCTTCTGGGTAAATCTTGTATTTCAACAGTGTCACTGTCATGTTACATGCATAGAAGTCAGTGAAACAAGTACAACACTTATTTTCTGAAAGTAAGCAAAATAGCACTTTTGCAGATTTCTGGGTAAAACATTTATTTTAACTGTGTCACCAAGTCAAATTAAGTACCATAGAAGTCACTGAAACATGGTATATCACTCAGTTTCCAATGTTGAGGAAAATAGCAGTTTCATGGTGTTTGGGACCAAATTGAGTTTGTGAAGAACATGAGCCAGTGTCACCACAATACTGGAAAACATTCCAGGCACTGAAGTAGACATATATGTATCAGGACCTACAAACAAGAGAGACTCTTTGGTGGCACCCATCTGGAGGAGTAGCTCTCTGTAGAGGGGCAGGAGTACAATAATATGTATATGATTTTAGAACAAAAACATTTCATACAGTATGAGGACATTGGGCCTCTAGTATAATTATTAAAGAGACTTAAACCCTGATATTTCAGTGAGATAAATACTTAAGTCTAAGATACAATAGGTACTATTCCACTCCCATCCCTTTACATCCGTGATTACATTCTTTTCCCTTTAGGGAGTTTGTTTTCTTTCTTGACCTTTGTCCTGGTCACACAGACTGCTACATGCTTTTGGTTCATTACCATTTAGGAGGGGGTTGGGCACTGTGCTGCCACAGTCCACCCCCACATGACAGATTGCATTGACCATAGGACAGGCATTGCATACATATAGCACAAAAACAATATAATCCAATTATAGAATAGTAATAATCCAACACATAGGGCAGATAATCCTGGGAAGAAATGCTGCCAAGGGTGAGTAAGAGAATTAAACTGAGTAGAATGTTGATTGGTAGATAATTGATCAATAGTGTGTATATACACTTGCATATGATTTAAAGCATGTGAAATAGTATGAGTGATATGTACACAATATTGTATGTTTATGAGGGCACAGGACCCACCTTGTGCCACAGACAAAATACGCAAACCCATTAATTTTGTTAGACTACTTTCCATAATTAGGTGTTCTCATCATTCAATAATGATATTGCTAGCCTAGATTCATTAAATTCATGAGCTGTATGATTAGCTAAAGCTGTTATATACTTTTTGGTGACCACTGTTACTCCTCTTGAAGCAAAAATAGCCAAAGGATAAAACCACCATAAGTTACACCTCATTCAATATATAGATTTAAATTTAACCATTTCCCAATAGCTAGGTGTTTGTGGTAGAGAATCATATAACGTGGCAGGGACATACAGCTGCCCCATGTACAGCATCCTGTTCAATTGTAAGTTAAATAGGGCCATCCATATGGCCCACATGTCCACAGCCACCCCTCAGAGTTCATATGCTCTGTGTCTTTGGGAGGCATTTTGCCATTGGAAAAGGCTATCATTTTGTAGCTCAATAGTAAAATTACATACTTCAGAGAGTACACAGCCATATCTGGTTTCCCATCAATATGTTCCATGCAGACAGGAGTAATCTGGTCTAAAGTTACTACTTCTGCTGTCAGCCATCTTATCTCATCATGTACAGCATACCCTAACAGAGGCCAGTATTTATTTACTCGTTCCCTCACAGGGGAAAAACCATAAGCTCAAGTCTTTTATAAGACAGTAATTGGAGTGCAGTCTTAAAAGGGAAAGTCCCACTCCAGATTTTTTGGTGTAGCAAGTTCAGTCACATCAACAGGGCATCCCACATAGTCCAGTTAGTAGGAGCTATGGTCCATGGTCCAGGGAAGGCCAGTAGCACCCAATGATGGCAAGTCCATGCAAACCCAACATTGCATTTGATTGGGGGCACAAGTTACCACTGAAACCCACTGTAGAAAGTTGTTATCTAGGGTGCTATGGGGAACCATAAGGGGTAAATCCTGTTGATCTAATAATATACATGCAAAAGTGTTCCACTGGTAGATAGTAAGGTAACAGGCAGAGGGAGATTTGGGGGAGGGATTTTTTAAAAAAAAATTTAATTGTGAAATATATAAACAGAAAAGTGATAACTGTGAAAGTACAATATAACAAGTAGTTATAGAGAAAATTTCAAAGACTCTTTTGGGTTAGAGTTCCACCATTTCAGTTATTTCCTTCTAGGTATTCTAATACCCTGGAGACTAAAATAAATATTTATGTAAAGATTCAGTATTAATAATCCTATCTTGTCTGTTGCTGCTCCTGTCTCTCATTTGATCACTTTCTCAATATTCAGGGATATCTAGGAAGTTACCACCCTAACTTGTTCATTGAAAATGTTTCAACATTACGGTGAAGGGGGGTGCATGTGGTTGATGTTCTTGAAGAGGCTGTTGCATCTGGGTTTTGGCAGTTAATGACATAGGAACACTCTGGAGGAACGAAGTTTCTGAAAAATAAACTTAGTAAGTGAAACATTCATAGAGTCTCATATAGGGACCTAGCTATTCTTTAGTATTTTCAGGACTACTATTGATCAGGTCTTGGCACACTGTGGGCATTTGGAATAATTAGCTGGATCTTGCATTAGAGTAACCTCCAGGATAGTCCCTTGAATTCATTTGAAATCTCTAAGCTACTGAAGCCCTATTTTGTTACCTTTAGTTTAACACATTTGGACAAGAAGGCATTCTCAATCCCTCAATGTCAGGGTGAGGCTCATTCCTGGGAGTCCTCTTTCATGTCTCTATGGAGACTCATTCCCCTGGGAATCATGTCCCGCTAATGGGACAGGTAATGAATTTATTTATTTGCAGAGTTGGGGTTAGAGAGAGAAAGGACACACTGAGAAAAATAGAGGTTCTCTGGAGGTGACTGTCAGGTATAATTATAGGTAGACTTAGCCTCCCCTATGCAGTCATAAGTTTCACAAGAGGAGGCATCAAGATCAATGGCTTGATTTATTAAATAGGTGGTGCCTAATTCCACATAGAATATATTCTGTACAAGATAAACAATGTCTTACATTGTCTTCAGTTAGTTGTAGAATAATCATTACTGTCAATTTAAACAATTCATAACCCAAAACACTCCAAAGCCCTTATCAGCACTCATTTATCCCAAGTATTAGTGTAATACTAGTAAGGTATCCCAATTAAATATAGTCCATAGTATGCAATAGGGAGTTTTTCCCATATACCACTCTGCTATTAACAATTTTTACCAGTGCCATAGCTTAGAAATAGATCATGCAAGCACTTATTTTTATCTGTAGTGCTAATCTGTGGGATGCATCCCTTTAAACAACCCCTTTCAATCATGTTCACCTTCAATTTGACACTGATACTTATCATCCCATTAATGAACTGTCTTCACCCTTTTCCATTCCCATACCTTTAATTTCACCCTCATTAACTTGTCTTTACATGTTAGGTAATCATTCCCCTTTCTCTAGCTTTTGCTATCTCAAGGTCCCTATGATATATATAGTAAGACACTGGCTTTACATTATTCAGGGAGTTCATATTAGTGATAATAAACAATATCTCTCCTATTTGTCTCACTTATTTCACTCAGCATTATGTTCTCAAGTTTCACCCAGGTTGTCACATATTTCAGGGCCTCATTCCTTCTTACTGCTGCATAGCATTCCATCATATGTATATATGAGATTTGGTTTATCCAATTATCTTTTAAAGGACCTTGGATTGTTTCCATAGTTTGGCAATTGTGGTTAATGCTGCTATGAATATCTGTGTGTAAATGTCTGTCTGTGTCGCTGGTTTCAGATCTTCTGGTATATACTGAGAAGTGGAATTGCCAGATTGTAGGGTATCTCAATATAGAGTTTTCTGAGGAACCATCAAACTCTCTTCTACAGTGACTGTAACATTATACGTTCCCACCAGCAGTGGATAAAAGTTCCAATTTCTCAACATCCTCTCCAGCATTTGTACTATCCTGTTTGTTTAATGGAAGCCATTCTTAATGGGGTGAGATGATAACTCATTGTGGTTTTGATTTGCATTTCCTTAATAGCCCAAGAGGATGAATACTTTTATGTGTTTTTTTTTAGCCATTTGTGTTTCCTCTTTGTAAAAATGTATTTTCCTATTTTTTACCAATTTTATAATTGGGCTGTTTGTATTATTGATGTTGAGTAGTAGCAGGATTCTTTAATAAATTCTGGATATCAGTGTCTTATCAGATATAGAGTTTCCAAATACTTGCTCCCTCTGAGTTGGCTACCTCTTCACCTTTTTGACAAAGTCTTTTGATGCACAGAAGATTTTGAATTTTTTGAGTTTCCATTTATTTATGCTTTCCTTTGTTGTTTATGCTTTGGGTGTAAGGTCTAAGAAGCTACCTCCTATTACTAGGTTTTGAAGATGCTTCCTTGTATTATCTTCAATGAGTTTTATGGTACTGTCTCTTATATTGAGGTCTTTTATCCACTTTGACTTTGTTTTTGTATAGGGTGTGAGGTACGGTTCCCCTTTCATTCTTTTAGATAGGGATAACAGTTCTCCCAGCCCCAATTGTTGAAGAGAATATACTGCCCCAATTCAGTGGATTTGTGGGCTTTGTCAAAAACCAGTTGGCCATTGATATGGGGGTCTATTTCCAAACTTTTGATTCAATTCCATTGAAGAATATGTCTATCTTTCTACCAGTACCATGCTGTTTTGACCACTGTGGCCTTATAATAGGCTTTAAAGTCAGGAAGAGTAAGTCCTCCAACTTAGTTCATTTTTAGAATGTTTTTGGCAATTCAAGAAACTTTTACCTTAAAATTAATTTGATAACTAGCTTTTCCAAGTCTGCAAAGTAGTTTGTTGGAATTTAGTTGGAATTGCATTGAATCTTTCAATCAGTTTTGGTAGAATTGACATATTCAACTCATTTAGCCTTCCTATCCATGAACACAGAATATCTTTCCACATTAGTCCCCTTTGATGTCTTTCAGTAAAGTTTTGTAATTTTCTGTATAAAGATCTTTTACATCCTTGGTTAAGTTTACTCCTAGATACTTGATTTTTTTAATTGTTATTCTGAATGTATTCTTTTTCTTGGTTGTCTCTTCAGTTAGGTCATCACTAGCTTATAGGAACATTGCTGGATTTTGCATATTAATCTTTTACCCCACCGTTTGCTGAATTTGGTTATTAGCTCAAGTAGTTTTGTCATCATTTTCTCAGGATTTTCCAAATATAAGATCACATCATCTGAAAATAATGACAGTTTTGCTGCTTCCATTCCAATTTGGATACATTTTATGTTTGTCTTGCTGAATTGCTCTGGCTAGAATTTCTAGCACAGTATCGAATAACAGTGGCAACAGTTGGCATCTTTGTCTCATTCCCAATCTTAGTGGGAAGGCTTTCAGTCTCTCACCATTGAGTACTGTAGTGACTATGTTTGTCATATATGCCCTTTATCATATTGTGGACATTTCCGTCAGTTCTTGCTTTTTGAAGTGATTTCATCAAAAAAGGATGCTAGGAGAGGTGGGGCAAGATGGCAGACTGGTGAGCTGTAAGTTTTAGTTACTCCTCCAGGAAAGTAGGTAAAAAGCCAGGAACTGCGTGGACTGGACACCACAGAGCAATCTGTCTTTGGGCATACTTCATACAACACTCATGAAAACGTGGAACTGCTGAGATCAGCAAAATCTGTAAGTTTTTGCGGCCAGGGGACCCGCGCCCCTCCCTGCAAGGCTCAGTCCCGGGGGAGGAGGGGCTGTCAGCTCCGGGAAGGAGAAGGGAGAACTGCAGTGGCTGCTCTTATCGAAAACTCATTCTACTGATTCAAACTCCAACCATAGATAGACTGAGACCAGACACCAGAGACTCTGAGAGCAGCCAGCCCAGCAGAGAGGAGACAGGCATAGAAAAAAAACAACACGAAAAACTCCAAAATAAAAGCAGAGGATTTTTGGAGTTCTGGTGAACACAGAAAGGGGAAGGGCCCTGAGGCGCATATGCAAATCCCGAAGAAAAGCTGATCTCTCTGCCCTGTGGACCTTTCCTTAATGGCCCTGGTTGCTTTGTCTATTAGCATTTCAATAACCCATTAGATCTCTGAGGAGGGCCGTTTTTTTGTTTGTTTTTTTTTTTAAATCCTTTTTTCTTTTTCTAAAACAATTACTCTAAGAAGCCCAATACAGAAAGCTTCAAGGTCTTGCTATTTGGGTACGTCAAGTCAAGAGCAGAACTAAGAGAGCTCTGAGACAAAAGGCAATAATCCAGTGGCTGAGAAAATTCACTAAACAACACAACTTCCCAAGAAAAGGGGGGTGTCCGCTCACAGCCACCATCCTGGTGGACAGGAAACACTCCTGCCCATCGCCAGCCCCATAGCCCAGAGCTGCCCCAGACAACCCAGTGTGACGGAAGTGCTTCAAATAACAGGCACACACCACAAAACTGGGCGTGGACATTAGCCTTCCCTGCAACCTCAGCTGAATGTCCCAGAGCTGGGAAGGTGGAGCAGTGTGAATTAACAAAGCCCCATTCAGCCATGATTTCAGCAGACTGGGAGCCTCCCTACACAGCCCAGCAGCCCAGAACTGCCCTGGGGGAACAGCACTCACCTGTGACATAGCACAGTCATCCCTCAACAGAGGACCCGGGGTGCACAGCCTGGAAGAGGGGCCCACTTGCAAGTCTCAGGAGCCATACGCCAATACCAAAGACTTGTGGGTCAGTGGCAGAGACAAACTGTGGCAGGACGGAACTGAAGGATTAGACTATTGCAGCAGCTTTAAAACTCTAGGATCATCAGGGAGATTTGATTGTTAGGGCCACCCCCCCTCCCCGACTGCCCAGAAACACGCCCCACATACAGGGCAGGCAACACCAACTACACACGCAGGCTTGGTACATCAATTGGGCCCCACAAGACTCACTCCCCCACTCACCACAAAGGCTAAGCAGGGGAGAAATGGCTTGTGGAGAACAGGTGGCTCGTGGACGCCACCTGCTGGTTAGTTAGAGAAAGTGTACTCCACGAAGCTGTAGATCTGATAAATTAGAGATAAGGACTTCAATAGGTCTACAAACCCTAAAAGAACCCTATCAAGTTCAGCAAATGCCACGAGGCCAAAAACAACAGAAAATTATAAAGCATATGAAAAAACCAGACGATATGGATAACCCAAGCCCAAGCACCCAAATCAAAAGACCAGAAGAGACACAGCACCTAGAGCAGCTACTCAAAGAACTAAAGATGAACAATGAGACCATAGTACGGGATATGAAGGAAATCAAGAAGACCCTAGAAGAGCATAAAGAACACATTGCAAGACTAAATAAAAAAATGGATGATCTTATGGAAATTAAAGAAACTGTTGACCAAATTAAAAAGATTCTGGACACTCATAGTACAAGACTAGAGGAAGTTGAACAACGAATCAGTGACCTGGAAGATGACAGAATGGAAAATGAAAGCATAAAAGAAAGAATGGGGAAAAAAATTGAAAAACTCGAAATGGACCTCAGGGATATGATAGATAATATGAAACGTCCGAATATAAGACTCATTGGTGTCCCAGAAGGGGAAGAAAAGGGTAAAGGTCTAGGAAGAGTATTCAAAGAAATTGTTGGGGAAAACTTCCCAAATCTCCTAAACAACATAAATACACAAATCATAAATGCTCAGAGAACTCCAAATAGAATAAATCCAAAAAAACCCACTCCGAGACATATACTGATCACACTGTCAAACATAGAAGAGAAGGAGCAAGTTCTGAAAGCAGCAAGAGAAAAGCAATTCACCACATAGAAAGGAAACAGCATAAGACTAAGTAGTGACTACTCAGCAGCCACCATGGAGGCGAAAAGGCAGTGGCACGATATATTTAAAATTCTGAGTGAGAGGAATTTCCAGCCAAGAATACTTTATCCAGCAAAGCTCTCCTTCAAATTTGACGGAGAGCTTAAATTTTTCACAGACAAAGAAATGCTGAGAGAATTTGCTAACAAGAGACCTGCCCTACTGGAGATACTAAAGGGAGCCCTATAGACAGAGAAACAAAGACAGGACAGAGAGACTTGGAGAAAGGTTCAGTACTAAAGAGATTCGGTATGGGTACAATAAAGGATATTAATAGAGAGAGGGAAAAATATGGCAAACATAAACCAAAGGATAAGATGGCCGATTCAAGAAATGCCTTCACGGTTTTAACGTTGAATGTAAATGGATTAAACTCCCCAATTAAAAGATACAGATTCGCAGAATGGATCAAAAAAAATGAACCATCAATATGTTGCATACAAGAGACTCATCTTAGACACAGGGACACAAAGAAACTGAAAGTGAAAGGATGGAAAAAAATATTTCATGCAAGCTACAGCCAAAAGAAAGCAGGTGTAGCAATATTAATCTCAGATAAAATAGACTTCAAATGCAGGGATGTTTTGAGAGACAAAGAAGGCCACTACATACTAATAAAAGGGGCAATTCAGCAAGAAGAAATAACAATCGTAAATGTCTATGCACCCAATCAAGGTGCCACAAAATACATGAGAGAAACACTGGCAAAACTAAAGGAACCAATTGATGTTTCCACAATAATTGTGGGAGACTTCAACACATCACTCTCTCCTATAGATAGATCAACCAGACAGAAGACCAATAAGGAAATTGAAAACCTAAACAATCTGATAAATGAATTAGATTTAACAGACATCTACAGGACATTACATCCCAAATCACCGGGATACACATACTTTTCTAGTGCTCACGGAACTTTCTCCAGAATAGATCATATGCTGGGACATAAAACAAGCCTCAATAAATTTAAAAAGATTGAAATTATTCAAAGCACATTCTCTGACCACAATGGAATACAATTAGAAGTCAATAACCATCAGAGACTTAGAAAATTCACAAATACCTGGAGGTTAAACAACACACTCCTAAACAATCAGTGGGTTAAAGAAGAAATAGCAAGAGAAATTGCTAAATATATAGAGACGAATGAAAATGAGAACACAACATACCAAAACCTACGGGATGCAGCAAAAGCAGTGCTTAGGGGGAAATTTATAGCACTAAACGCATATATTAAAAAGGAAGAAAGAGCCAAAATCAAAGAACTAATGGATCAACTGAAGAAGCTAGAAAATGAACAGCAAACCAATCCTAAACCAACTACAAGAAAAGAAATAACAAGGATTAAAGCAGAAATAAATGACCTAGAGAACAAAAAACAATAGAGAGGATAAATATCACCAAAAGTTGGTTCTTTGAGAAGATCAACAAGATTGACAAGCCCCTAGCTAGACTGACAAAATCAAAAAGAGAGAAGACCCATATAAACAAAATAATGAATGAAAAAGGTGACATATCTGCAGATCCTGAAGAAATTAAAAAAATTATAAGAGGATATTATGAACAACTGTATGGCAACAAACTGGATAATGTAGAAGAAATGGACAATTTCCTGGAAACATATGAACAACCTAGACTGACCAGAGAAGAAATAGAAGACCTCAACCAACCCATCACAAGCAAAGAGATCCAATCAGTCATCAAAAATCTTCCCACAAATAAATGCCCAGGGCCAGATGGCTTCACAGGGGAATTCTACCAAACTTTCCAGAAAGAACTGACACCAATCTTACTCAAACTCTTTCAAAACAATTGAAAAAAACGGAACACTACCGAACTCATTTTATGAAGCTAACATCAATCTAATACCAAAACCAGGCAAAGATGCTACAAAAAAGGAAAACTACCGGCCAATCTCCCTAATGAATATAGATGCAAAAATCCTCAACAAAATACTTGCAAATCGAATCCAAAGACACATTAAAAAAATCATACACCATGACCAAGTGGGGTTCATTCCAGGCATGCAAGGATGGTTCAACATAAGAAAAACAATCAATGTATTACAACACATTAAAAACTCGAAAGGGAAAAATCAATTGATCATCTCAATAGATGCTGAAAAAGCATTTGACAAAATCCAACATCCCTTTTTGATAAAAACACTTCAAAAGGTAGGAATTGAAGGAAACTTCCTCAACATGATAAAGAGCATATATGAAAAACCCACAGCCAGCATAGTACTCAATGGTGAGAGACTGAAAGCCTTCCCTTTAAGATCAGGAACAAGACAAGGATGCCCGCTGTCACCACTGTTATTCAACATTGTGCTGGAAGTGCTAGCCAGGGCAATCCGGCAAGACAAAGAAATAAAAGGCATCCAAATTGGAAAAGAAGAAGTAAAACTGTCATTGTTTGCAGATGATATGATCTTATATCTAGAAAACCCTGAGAAATCAACGATACACCTACTAGAGCTAATAAACAAATTTAGCAAAGTAGCGGGATACAAGATTAATGCACATAAGTCAGTAATGTTTCTATATGCTAGAAATGAACAAACTGAAGTGACACTCAAGAGAAAGATACCATTTTCAATAGCAACTAAAAAAATCAAGTACCTAGGAATAAACGTAACCAAAGATGTAAAAGACCTATACAAAGAAAACTACGTAACTCTACTAAAAGAAATAGAAGGGGACCTTAAAAGATGGAAAAATATTCCATGTTCATGGATAGGAAGGCTAAATGTCATTAAGATGTCAATTCTACCCAAACTCATCTGCAGATTCAATGCAATCCCAATCAAAATTCCAACAACCTACTTTGCAGACTTGGAAAAGCTAGCTATCAAATTTATTTGGAAAGGGAAGATGCCTCGAATTGCTAAAGACACTCTAAAAAAGAAAAACGAAGTGGGAGGACTTACACTCCCTGACTTTGAAGCTTATTATAAAGCCACAGTTGCCAAAACAGCATGGTACTGGCACAAAGATAGACATATAGATCAATGGAATCGAATTGAGAATTCAGAGATAGACCCTCAGATCTATGGCTGACTGATCTTTGATAAGGCCCCCAAAGTCACCGAACTGAGTCATAATGGTCTTTTCAACAAATGGGGCTGGGAGAGTTGGATATCCATATCCAAAAGAATGAAAGAGGACCCCTACCTCACCCCCTACACAAAAATTAACTCAAAATGGACCAAAGATCTCAATATAAAAGAAAGTACCATAAAACTCCTAGAAGATAATGTAGGAAAACATCTTCAAGACCTTGTATTAGGAGGCCACTTCCTAGACTTTACACCCAAAGCACAATCAACAAAAGAGAAAATAGATAAATGGGAACTCCTCAAGCTTAGAAGTTTCTGCACCTGAAAGGAATTTCTCAAAAAGGTAAAGAGGCAGCCAACTCAATGGGAAAAAATTTTGGAAACCATGTATCTGACAAAAGACTGATATCTTGCATATACAAAGAAATCCTACAACTCAATGACAATAGTACAGACAGCCCAATTATAAAATGGGCAAAAGATATGAAAAGACAGTTCTCTGAAGAGGAAATACAAATGGCCAAGAAACACATGAAAAAATGTTCAGCTTCACTAGCTATTAGAGAGATGCAAATTAAGACCACAATGAGATACCATCTAACACCGGTTAGAATGGCTGCCATTAAACAAACTGGAAACTACAAATGCTGGAGGGGATGTGGAGAAATTGGAACTCTTATTCATTGTTGGTGGGACTGTATAATGGTTCAGCCACTCTGGAAGTCAGTCTGGCAGTTACTTAGAAAACTAGATATAGAGCTACCATTCGATCCAGCGATTGCACTTCTCGGTATATACCCGGCAGATCGGAAAGCAGTGACACGAACAGATATCTGCACGCCAATGTTCATAGCAGCATTATTCACAATTGCCAAGAGATGGAAACAACCCAAATGTCCTTCAACAGATGAGTGGATAAATAAAATGTGGTATATACACACGATGGAATACTACGCGGCAGTAAGAAGGAACGATCTGGTGAAACATATGACAACATGGATGAACCTTGAAGACATAATGCTGAGCGAAATAAGCCAGGCACAAAAAGAGAAATATTATATGCTACCACTAATGTGAACTTTGAAAAATGTAAAACAAATGGTTTATAATGTAAAATGTAGGGGAACTAGCAGTAGAGAGCAATTAAGGAAGGGGGAACAATAATCCAAGAAGAACAGATAAGCTATTTAACGTTCTGGGGATGCCCAGAAATGACTATGGTCTGTTAATTTCTGATGGATGTAGTAGGAACAAGTTCACTGAAATGTTGCTATAGTATGTAACTTTCTTGGGGTAAAGTAGGAACATGTTGGAAGTTAAGCAGTTATCTTAGGTTAGTTGTCTTTTTCTTACTCCCTTGTTATGGTCTCTTTGAAATGTTCTTTTATTGTATGTTTGCTTTCTTTTAACTTTTTTTTCATACAGTTGATTTAAAAAAGAAGGGAAAGTTAAAAAAAAAAAAAAAAGAAAAAAGACAAACAAGTTAAAAAAAAAAAAAAAAAGGATGTAGTGCCCCCTTGAGGAGCCTGTGGAGAATGCAGGGGTATTCGCCTACCCCACCTCCATGGTTGCTAACATGACCACAGACATAGGGGACTGGTGGTTTGATGAGTTGAGCCCTCTACCATAAGTTTTACCCTTGGGAAGACGGTTGCTGCAAAGGAGAGGCTAGGCCTCCCTATATTTGTGCCTAAGAGTCTCCTCCTGAATGCCTCTTTGTTGCTCAGATGTGGCCCTCTCTCTCTGGCTAAGCCAACTTGAAAGGTGAAATCACTGCCCTCCCCCCTACTTGGGATCAGACACCCAGGGGAGTGAATCTCCCTGGCAACGTGGAATATGACTCCCAGGGAGGAATGTAGACCCGGCATCGTGGGATGGAGAACATCTTCTTGACCAAAAGGGGGATGTGAAAGGAAATGAAATAAGCTTCAGTGGCAGAGAGATTCCAAAACGAGCTGAGAGATCACTCTGGTGGGCACTCTTACGCACACTTTAGACAACCTTTTTTAGGTTCTAAAGAATTGGGGTAGCTGGTGGTGGATACCTGAAACTATTAAACTACAACCCAGAACCCATGAATCTCGAAGATAGTTGTATAAAAATGTAGCTTATGAGGGGTGACAATGGGATTGGGAATGCCATAAGGACCAAACTCCACTTTGTCTAGTTTATGGATGGATGTGTAGAAAAGTAGGGGAAGGAAACAAACAGAAAAAGGTACCCAGTGTTCTTTTTTACTTCAATTGCTCTTTTTCACTCTAATTATTATTCTTGTTATTTTTGTGTGTGTGCTAATGAAGGTGTCAGGGATTGATTTAGGTGATGAATGTACAACTATGTAATGGTACTGTAAACAATCGAAAGTACAATTTGTTTTGTATGACTGCGTGGTATGTGAATATATCTCAATAAAATGATGATTAAAAAAAAAAAGGATGCTAGATTTTGTCAAATGCTTTTTCAGCATCTATCAAGATGATCATTTGATATTTCCCTTTTGATTTGTTAATGTGTTGTATTACATTGATTGATTTTCAGATATTGAACCACCCTTTCATTCCTGGAATGAACCCCACTTGGTCATGGTGTATAATTATTTTAATGTGCCTCTAGATTCATTTTGCAAGTATTTTATTGAAAATTTTTGCATCTATATTCATTAGGAAGATTGGTCTGTAGTTTTCCTCTCTTGTAGTACCTTTATCTCATTTTGTTATTAGAATGATGTTAACTTCAGAAAATGAATTAGGTAGCATTCTTTTTCTTCAATTTTTGAAAGAGTTTGAGCAGTAGGTCAGTTGTTCTTGGAAAGTTTGGTAACATTATCCTGTGAAGCCATCTGGTCCTGAGATTTTATTTGTAGGAAGATTTTTGATAACTGATTGGATCTCTTTACTTGTCATTGGTTCCTTGAGGTCTTCTATTTCTTCTCAGGTTTGTTCATGCGATTCCAGAAAATTATCCATTTCCTCTTAATTGGTTAGTTTGTTGGTATAGACCTTTCATAATATCCTGTAATGATTTTTGTAATTTCTTTGGATCACATAGTAATGACCCCCATCTCATTTCTGATTTTGTTTATTTGGGTCTTCTCTCCTCTTGTCTTTGTCAGTCTATCAAAGGGTTTGTCAATCGTGCTGATCTTCTCAAAGAGGCAACTTTTGATTTTATTTATGCTATTGTTTAATTGTTCTCCATATCATGTATTTATGAATTAGTCCTTGTTATGTCTTTTATTCTACTTGCTTTTGGATTAGTTTCCAGATCATTCTCTAGCTTCTTCAGTTGTTCAGTGAGCTATTTGGTTTTAGCTCTTTGTTTCTTTTTAATGTTTGCAGTTAGCATTATACTTTTCCCTCTTAGCACCACCATCACTGCACCCCTTAGGTTGTGATAGGCTGTTCTCTTGTTTTCATTCATCTTGGGATATATACCAATATCTCTTATAATTTCTTCTTTGACCCACTAATTGTTTCAGAGTGTGGTGTTGATTCTCCATATATTTTTGTAAGTTCTGTTTGTTGTTTATTGATTTTCAGATGCATTCTGTTCTGGTCAGAGAATGTGCTTTGAATAATTTCAATCTTTTTAAATTTGTTGACACTTTAATGCCTCAGCATGTGATCTATCCTGGAAAATGTTCTATGAGCACTACAGAAAGCTATGCATCCTGGTAATTGGGGATGCAATGATCCATATATGTCTGTTAAATCTAATTCATTTTTCACCTTGTTTAGTTCTCAATTTCCTTCTTGGACCTCTCTTTAGTTGTTCTATCTATAGAAGAGAATGGTGTATTGATGTCTTCCATTATTATTATGGAAATGTCTATTGCCCCATTCAGTTTTGCCAATGTTTGTCTCATGTACTTTGAAGCTCCTTTATGTGTGCATAAACATTTATGATTGTTATTTCTTCTTGGTGGATTTTGCCTTTTATTATTATGTAGTGTCTCTTTTTGTCTCTTAGGACATCTTTGCATTTAAAGTCTATTTTGTCTGATATCAGTATAGCTACCCCTACTTTATGTTGGCTGCAGATTGCTTGAAACATTTGTCCATGCTTTTACTTTCAATCTCATTGTGCTGCTGGGTCTAAGATGAGTCTGTTATAAACTGCATATTGATGGATTATACTTTTTAATCTATTCTGCCAGTCTGTATCTTTTAATTGAAGAGTTTAATCCACTCACATTCATAGTTATTACTGTAAATACAGTTCTTGAAGCAATCATATCTTTGGTTTTTATTTGTCAGTTCTAATTTCCCCCTCTCTTTCTTTTCTCCCTTTATGTTTACCTTATTAATACCATTCAGTTCTGTGCACTTCTATAGACCTCTCTCTCTTTTCTATTTTTTCAGCTGGCAGAACTCCCTTTAGTATTTATTGCAAGGCAGATCTCTTGTTAACAAATTCTTTCAGCATTTATTCTTCTGTGAATGCTTTAAAATCTCCCTGACTTTTTTTTTTAGTTTTACATTTCTCTATTTGAAAGGGTATTCTGAAGGTGGATCTTGAACTCAGAATAACAAATCAGCTTTCAAGGAAAGCCATGTAATTATTCTGGCTAACTGTTGTTCATTGAGGGTTGGTGGGACTGAGGCAGGCTTTAGTAATGGAATGAACATATCAAAGGAAATACCCAGGGCCACCCCAGCCAGCTTTTTGGGCATAACCATCCTTGTGGTGATGTCAGCTTGCCAAGTTTGTTCTAAAATACATTTCACAGCCTTTCTGCAGACAGCCCAACAAAGGCTGCAAAGTCATCCACAACTATGTAGGTTTATGCTTGAAACCAGCTGAAGGCTCTTCTCCCTGTTGCATCTCCTAGTGCATCCATGATAGGCTGGACCATCTCAGACAACTGGTGAGCACTGATGGCCATATAGATCCCAGGGAAATCTTTGCCAGACACTGGGTCTCACTGACCAAAGTTCTCCAGGTTCAGAATTGGCAGATTTATAGCAGGTGTATTCTTTTCCAAAGATGTCTTGGTTTATTCATGTCACTACATGGTAGATACAGAGCTAAAAGCTGAAAATACACAGGTTATAGCAATTCCTCCAGGAGTCTTGAGCTCCTGATTCTTGCACTGATCCAACAACTTTTTGAAACTGAAGGCACTTTCTGCCATCACTATCCCTGGTATCTTCTCTGCCAGTTCTTCTGCTGCACCTTCCCAAAAGCCAGACCCTAGACTTGGCTTTGTGACATTTTCCATTTTCCAAAGCGTGTATGCATAAGTATGCTTGACTATATGTATACAGCTTGATAAAAATTATATTTTCTAATTGTTAGTTGCAGGGCCCTATTTTATACCTTTACATAAATTCATTAAATGTGCTCAAATCTTATAGGCTTACTTTCTGTTTGCTTAGAAGTATATTTGTGGATGTAACTTTTGCCCTGTAATAATTCTGTTTTTGCTTTAAATGTTTTGGAGAAGTTAGCTTCAGAATTCCATATTTTATAACATTGTGAAGTAATTTTTCCTGATAATTCTTGTTACATTCAGGTATATTCTTCCTTAGAGTAATACTGCTGCAGAAGCTTTTTTTAAAATTCAACTTTATTGAGATTGTTCATATACCATACAATCATCCAAAGTGCACAATCAGTTGCCCATAGTACAATCACACAGCTGTGCATACATCACCACAATTATTTTTTCAAATATTTGGAACATTTTCATTACTCCAGAAAAGAAATCAAAAAAAGAAAAGAAAACTCAAATCCTCCCATACCCCAAACCCTCCCTTCATTATTGACTCATAGTATTGGTGTAGTACATTTGTTACTGTTGATGAAAGAACATTAAAATACTACTAACTGCAGTATATAGCTTGCAATAAATAGGTATATTTTTTCACTATATACCCCTCTGTGATGGTTAGGTTCATGTGTCATTTTGGTCAGATGAATGTGTCTGGGTGTCTGGTCAAGGAAGCAGTGGCCAGCTATTACTACAAATACATTTGTGTCTGGTTTATTAAATCATCATTCAATTGGCTGCAGCTGTGACTGATTACCTCAACAAAGGATGTGTCTTTCAAAATGAGAGAATTCAATCAGCTGTATTTAATCCAATCATTTGAAGACTTTTAAGCAAGAACGTTGAGGGAACTTCACTTTTTGTTTGGCTAACCAGTGAAGCATTTCCTGAGGAGTTCATCAAAGTTGCCTCTTCATTTCCTGAGTAGTTCACTGAACACCTTCATTGGAGATTCCAGTTTGCTGCCTGCCCTATGAAATTTGGACTCAGTTGTACGAGACACTTTTATAAAATATTACATTTATAGATTTTTCTTGTTGCTTCTGTTTCCCTAGAGAACCCTAACTAATACACCCTCAATTATTAACTTCTAGTTATGGTGGCATACCTTCATTCTAGTTCATGAAAGAGATTTCTAATATTTGTTCAGTTAATCATGGACATTTTCCACCACAAGATTCACTGTTTTATACATTCCCATATTTTAACCTCCAACTTTCCTTCTGGTGATATACATGACTCTCCACCACATTCACATTCAGCCCTGTTAGTTATTCATTCTCACAGTAACATTCTACCTTCACCTCAGTTCATTCCCAAACACTTAAGTTCAAGCTAGTTAAACATTCTGCTCCTAATAAGCAACCACTGCCCATTCTTTAGCCTCATTCTATATCCTGGTAATGCATATTTCATGTCTGTGAGCTTACATATTATTATTAGTTCATATCAGTGAGACCATACAATATTTGTCCTTTTCTGTCTGACTTATTTCACTCAATATAGTGCCCTCAAGTTTTCCTCATCAACCCATTTTTAAGATGGTTTTATTCACACCCATACATTCCATACTAAGTGAACAATCAATGGTTCCCTGTATAACCACATATTTATAAATTCACCACCATCACCACTATCTATATAAGGACATCACCATTTCTTCTACAAAGGAGGAAAAGTCAAAGAAGGTAGAGAGATAAATGAAGAAGAAAAAAATGACAGTTAAGAACAACAAAAGGCAAGATAGAATTAAATTAAAGCACAATAAAAGAGTCAGATAACATCACCAGTGCCAAGAATCCCATACCCCTCCCTTATATTTCCCTCTTACAGGCATTTAGCTTTGGTATATTGTCTTTGTTACATTAAAGGGAGGATAAAACAATGTTTCTATTAACTATAGTCTGTAGTTTGCATTGATTGTATTTTCCCCCAATACCACCCCATTTTTTACAACTTGAAAGGTTGACATTCATTTGCTCTCCCTCATGTAAAAACATATTTGTACATTTTATCACAATTATTGAGCTCTCTAGGTTTTGCTGTTATACAGTCCCAGTCTTTATTTCCTTTCTTTCCTTCTGGTGTCCCACATGCCATTAACCTTCCTGTTTCAACCATACTCACAGTCACCTTTGTTCAGTGTACTTACATTGTTGCACTACCATCACCCAGAATTGTGTTCCAAACCTCTTACTCCTGCCTTTTCCTATCTATATACTGCTTCCTTTAGTATTTCCTGTAGAGCAGGTATCTTGTTCACAAACTCTCTCATTGTGTTTGTCAGAGAATATATTAAACTTTCCCTCATATTTGAAGGACAGTTTTGCCAGATATAGGATGCTTGGTTGGTGGTCTTTCTCTTTCAGTATGTTAAATATATCCCATCACTTCCTTCTTGCCTCCATAGTTTCTACTAAGAAATCCACACATAGTCTTACCAAGCTTCTTTTGTACGTGATGGATCACTTTTCTCTTGCTGCTTTCAGGATTCTCTTTTTGTTTTTGACATTTGTTAATCTGATTATTATGTGTCTTGGCATAGATCTATTCAGATCTATTCTGTTTGTGGTATGCTGCACTTCTTGGATCTGTAATTCTGTATCTTTCATAAGAGATGGGAAATTTTCATTGATTATTTCCTCTATTAATTCTTCTGCCCCTTTTCCCTTCTTGTCTCCCTCTGGGATGCCCATAACACATACATTCATGTGCTTCCTGATGTCATTCAATACCCTTAGATGTTGCTCATATTTTTCCATTCTTTCCCCATCTGTTCTTTTGTGTGTAGGATTTCAGGTGTCTTGTTCTCCAGTTCCTGAATGTTTTCTTCTGCCCCTTGAGATCTGCTGTTTTATGTCTCCATTTTTGCTTTCATCTCTTGTGTTGTGCCTTTCATTTCCATGGAATCTGCCAGTTGTTTATTGAAACTTTTGATTTCTACCTTATGTTTTCCCAGTGTTTTCTTTATATACTTCATCTCTTTTGCCATATGTTCCCTAAACTTGTTGAACCAATTTAGCATTTAGAATTAGTTGTTTCAATTCCTGCATCTCAGTTGAAGTGTAAATTTGTTCCTTTTACTGGGCCATATCTTTGTTTTCCCTAGTGTGATTTGTGGTTTTCTGTTATCTGAATACCCCAATCATATTTTCCCAGACCAGAATAGACTCAGGTCTCAGAAAAGGGCAATATTCAGTATCAGGTTTCCCCGAAGGTGTGTCTTTTAAGATTGACAGACTTTCCTGTGAGGCCTATAGCTTCTCCGCTTTTCCTAGCCTTCCCAGCAGGTGGTGCCTATAAACCTGTCACACCCCACTTGTGTAAAGAGGTGAGGCCCCTTTAATTTTCATGTTATTTCTGGATTGATTGTTTTCCCCCAAGCCCTGGGGTCTGAGTTCTGAAGGGAGGGTGAGCACTTGGGCTGGACCCCACCTCCCTCCTCTTAGGGAAGATACACCCCCTCAGAAGTTCTCTTCTGCATTTGAATTGCTCCTTTGTCTCTCTGAATCTGTTAACTCCGTGGCTGTCTGGATCATAGCACTGTGAACTGACAATGCTGAGGCTCTCTCCATTGAGCTTCTCAGGAGGTGAGAAATAAAAAGAGAAAACACCTTTATAGAGCCAGTCCATGGCCCCACAATTTTGCCTGTCAGCCAGAGAGGGCATCTGTTCTTCTGTGCTCCTTTTCCCAGGGCACAAGTACCTTCTGTCTCTCTAAGTTCAGTCTCTAAAAGTTTCTTTATTTCTTCTTTTTTTAATTAATATTTTTCTCTCTGTCAGCCCCACCACCTCTCCGCTGGGAGTGATCTCAGGGTACATTGCTGCTCATTAAGGGTTTGCCTATGTTTGTAGCTTGTATTCAGAAGTCCACACTTTTTAATTGAAACCCCAGTTGGATTCAGGCTGAGCTATATTCGCTGGAACCAAGAATACTGCTTTCTACTACAGCGGGTCTTGTAGCTCAGTCTGCTGCAGGGGTAGGGGTCTCCCAGTGCAGTTCTGCAGTTTTTACTTACAGATTCTATGCTGCAATCTCAGCCATTCCACCCAATCTAGGTTGGTGTACAATGTGTAGACAGTCAAAGTTGTCCCCTAGCAGTAGTTCCAGATTATTTACTAGTTGTTGCTGGCTTTTTGTTATTTTCACCAGGGGGCTAACTAAACTCCACTCCTCTTTATGCCACCATCTTGCCCCTCTTCTCTCCCTGATTTTTGAAGGATTGCTTTGCTGGATAAAGAATTCTTCGCTGGTAGTTTTTTTCTCTTTCAGGATCTTAAATATGTTATACCATTGTCTTCTTGCCTCCATGGTGGCCATTGTGTACTCAATACTTTTTTTATGTGTTTTCCCTTGTATATGGTAAATTGCTTCTCTCTTGATGCTTTAAGAACTTTCTCCTTCTATTCAGCATTTCACAATCTGGTTATTATGTCTTGGAGTGTGTCTATTTGGATTCACTCTATTTTGAGTTTTCTTGGCTCCTTTTTTCATATTTCCATATTTTATGTGGATTGGGAAGTTTTCTCCAACTATTTCCTTGAATACTCTTCCTAGGCCTTTACTCTCATCTTCCCCTTCTGGGCACCAATGATTCTTATATTTTTGCACTTCATGTTGTCCTTCATTTCCTTATGATCCTTTCCAAATTTTTCTGTTTCTTCATTTTTTCTTTTATGTGTTTGCATTCAATTGTCTTTTCTCTAGTTCACTTATTCTTTCTCCTGCCTTTTCTAATCTGCTATTTTTACCTCTAGTGTATTTTTAATTTGATCAACAGTCTCTTTTATTTCCATAAAATCTGCCATTTTTCTACTCTTACAAATTCCTCTTTATGCTTATCTAGAGTCCCCTTTATGTCCTTTATATCTTTTGTCAACCCATTGAAGTTGTTTTGGAGGTTTTGAGGTTTGTATGCACTTTTTGATTAATGTTCCAAGTTCTGTGTCTTCTCTGGCATTTTAATTTGGTCATTTGGCTTGGTCATATCTTCTTGGATCTTCCCATGCTTTGTGGTTTTCTGTTGACTTTAGGGCATTTGCTTTTCTTGAAAAGGTTATTTTGGGAAACACAGGATTATTTGGACATTTATATACAATTTACCAGTACCACAGCTTGCTGGAGTGCACTGTTAAGCCACCTCTTCTCCTCAAGTCCACTTTTCCATGACTGTAGCTGCACCTTGTGCATTGTCCAAACCCCGTGGAAATCCAGTCAGTGCTGCAGTGCTTTGTGTGCTCTGGGCACTGCCAGTCTTAGGGCAGTGTGTGGACCTGTGCAGTTTGGCAGAATGTCTGGTAGATTCTCATGCCTGAGTGGACCTCCCTCAGGATGTGGTGCTGTGCATATACCTATTCTCTTCCCTCAGTCATCCCAAAATTGCTCTGCCTCCTAGTCAACTCCCAAGAGCCCTACCCACCATATGCCTATGAAATTCTTAATTGGGAAAGGGGCTCCTGTTGCTTCCATGTCCAACTGTCATTTATCCCACCTCTTTCCCATGCACAGATCTGCAGACTCCCAGTTTCTCTCATGGGAGCTCCCAGTAACAGGGCTAAGAAGGGTTATCTTCCCAGCTAATTGCAGAGATTTGTGTGTGGAGTGGAGAGCTCCTCCCTCCCCTGCCTGTCCAGCCTGGTTGCAGATGCCAGCTGTGGCAGCAGTCCCAGTTGAATGAACTCACACCAGCATTTCAGAAATAACTTTTCTGCCCTTTAAACCAGTCCCCAGTATATACTGTAGAGTTCCTTCTTCTAGCTGCCCATAACCTGGAATGGCTGTCCTTATCATTTTTTGCCTTTTCTCTAATTATTCCATAAGGAAGACCCTTTGCGTAGGTTTTAAATCCCAGATATTCTCACACTCTTGAGGGTCCTCCACTGTGTCATCAATCTTTAGTCCAGGCATAAGAAGGGTCAACATAGTTATACATAAAGTTCCCATAGGAATCAGAGGCTCCATATTGTTAATAAAAACTTTAACAGGCATTTTTTTCATAAATTTTGGCTGAATTACAAAGTTTTGGGTGTTTTATATTGCCCATGGGTTTAAGGCTCCTGTGCCAGTTTGAATGTATTATGTTTGCCAAAACTCCATTATCTTTGATGTAGTCTTTTGTTAGCAGAAGTATCCGTGTTGATTAGATTGTAATTCTTTGAGTGTTTCCACCCAACTGTGGGTTATGACTCTGATTGGATAATTTCCATGGAGGTGTTACCCCATCCATTCAGGGTGGGTCTAAATTAAATCACTGGAGCCATATAAATAAGCTGAAAAACAGAAGGAACTCAGGGCAGCTGTGAGTGACATTTTGAAGTGCAGCTGAGAGTGACATTTTGAAGAGGAGCTACAGCCAACAGGGACACTTTGAAGAATGCACAGAAGCTGAGAGAGGAACTGCAGTTTACAGAGACATTTTGAAAACAGCCTTTGAAAGCAGACTTTTGCTCTGGAGAAGCTAAGAGAGGACAAATGCTCCATGAGCAACTGAGAATGACATTTTGGAGAGAAGCTAAAGCCTAGAGAGGAACATCCTGGGAGAAAGCCATTTTGAAACCAGAACTTTGGAGCAGATGCCAGCCATGTGCCTTCCCAGCTATCAGAGGTTTTCCATACACCATTGGCCGTCCTTCAGTGAGGGTACCCAATTATTGATTTGTTACCTTGGACACTTTATGGTCTTAAAACAGTAACTTTGTAACCAAATAAACCCCTTTATAAAAGCTTACCCATTTCTGGTATTTTGCATAACAGGCAGCATTAGCAAACTAGAACAATTCCTAACCTGCACAGCAGCATAGGCCAGCACCAAGGTTAAAGGACTTCATTTCCCCCTGTTTTATGGTGTGTTGCATAGGAAATGATAAATTATTATTAATATCCCCTTTAGGCTGGAATGTGACTGGATCTTTCACTTGTAGTTGTAGTGCTTGCACTGGCCCTGCCATTAGCAATTCAACTGGAGCTGTGGTGGCAGCTCATGGTGTAGTGTTTGGGTGAGTTAGGGCCTGATATAGCCTTTTAGTCCATTTTTGTAGGGATTTCTTATCTTTTAACTATTTCCTTAAAAGGCCAATCATTCTGTAAGGCCTGTACCTGTGGGATTATGGGATAGATGAAAAGTCCAAATTACGTCATGGTCCATAGCCCATGCTTGGGCCATTTGTATAGTGAATGGGGTTCCCAGATCACTGTCTATTTATGTAGAAATCCCTTTGAGAGTACTTGCCTTTTCTAGGTGGCATACAGTTGCTCGTTTATTAGCTCTTTCCATTAGAACAGCTGATAGAAGTCCTATGGCAGTATCTACCATGGTGAATGATACCTTGCCCCTTCTGAGAGCAGAAGGGGGCCAATGTTGTCCACTTGTCACCATGTCACTGGAGCCTGTGATTGGCCAATATGTCCCATCTTGTTTGGCAATCAGCCTGGTTGTTGCAGGGAGCATGACAGGCACTTCTGTGTGATGTCTGTATGTTGTTGGCATGGATAGGTAGCTGGAACTGCTAGATTAAATGTCATAAGGTTTGATATCTTGGTGTCTGCTTTTTTGATGAAGCCATTTGGCTGTTTCTCAAGTTTTAGTAATGTGACTTCAGACTTGAGTGAGGGCATCTGCCAAAATGTTCCCAGGTAGCATGTTAGGAGTGTGGACAGGGATGTAGTAGACAGTTACCTTACATTACTGGAAGGCATCCCAGTTGTCTTGCCACTGTTTTCATCCCCATAAATGGTAATCTATGACTGTCCACTGTTCTTGTTTCCAGGTTGCAGTACAGGTCACGAGGCCTTTGTAAACAGCCCAGCAGTTGATACAGATATTTAGCACATTTCCTGGTTCATGCACTATAACCATCCATACAGCTCTTAATTTGTCCCATTGACTGCTTTGCATAGCACCAGTCTCCCACCATATAGTGTCAGTACTGGGTTGTACCACCATGTCTGTCCAAGTGGGAGGGTCTGTGTTAGTGGATCCATATGTATACCAAGTGGACTCAGGAATTGTTCCTGTGCTCAACAGGTAATTCAGGTGTGACTATTTTAGCTATTGAATCTTCCACATATGACACTGGTACTAAAGTCTCATGCCTCTTGGCACTAAGAGGGCTAGTATTGAAAATGCTGTGCTGGAACAAGTTAAGTTTTCTACTTTTTAAAGTACTTAATTGTGCACTGCCAGAATGTGGCTTATTGGCCATGTTTATAATCCACCCCTGGATAGGGATGGTGATCCTCAAGTTGATGGGACATTTCTGCATCAGACCTTCCACTTGTAATAGAGCATTATATGCAGCATGCAGTTGCTTTTCTAAGGCACTATATCTTAATTCTGTCCCTTTCCATAATTGTGACCAGAAAACTAGGGACTTTCATTTAGAATGTTGCCTTTGCCACAAACCCCACCTGAAGCCAGTGTTGGTGCTAGCCACATCCAATTCATAGGGTAAATCAGGATCTGCCCCTCTTAGTGCTTGTGTCTGTGCTATTACCTTTTTTGCTTCTTCGAAAGCAGCCTGCTGTGAGTCATCCCATTACCAAATGTGATCTTTTCTTATTAGCATATAGAAAGGTTTTAATATTTGAGCTAAATGAGAAATGATAGGCCTCAAATATTCTAGTAGTCCTGGAAAGACCATTAATCGCTTTGGCATGTGCAGTATAGGAAAACATTGCACTTTACCAATTACTGCAGAAGGAATAGTTTTTGTCTTACCCGACCATAAACATTCAAGAATTTGACAAAGCAGCCAGGGCCCTGTAGCTTAGTGTGGTTGATTGCCCATCCCCAGTTCTTGAGAAGGGATATTAAGGTCTTGACACCTCTTTTAGTTCTGAAAGAGAATCACCGGTTAGTATAATATCATCAATATAATAAAATAAAGTCACAAATTTGGGTTTCTCCCAATTGGCTAAGTCTTTTGCCCCTAGGCTAAGGTAAATATTCAGGCTATATAGATAGCCTTCTGGGAGCATGGTGAAAGTGCTATGTTGCCCTTCCCAGGTGAAAGTGAAAGAAGTTTGACTTGCTTTATATAAGGGAATACTGAATAAAGCAATAGCTAAATTGAAAACATAATGATGTGTGTGTGAATGAGTACTAATTTTTTTTGCAGTAAAGGGGTGTGTTTGGAACACTACATACAAAAATGATGTTGTGTTATTTAATTTACAATAATCTAACATCATGCATCAGGTTTTTTCAGGTTTTCAAACTGGCCACATAGGGACTATGGGCTGGTACTAATATTCCTACTCTTTCTAGTTTCTTAGTGGTTGCAGAAATACCTTGATGACCCCAGAAGCTTATATCATTTAATGGCTACAATTCTTTGATGTTGTGTTAGTTTACAGGGGACCATTTTGCTTGCCACCTTAGAACAACCTTTACTCCCCTTCAGCAGAGGTGGAATTCCACTATGGTAATTTGTAATGTGGAATTTAAGAGAAGATCAATTTCTAATAAATATTGAGGTATAGGAGAAATATATACAGTGTATTCCTGAGGGGGATAATCTTCCAATTTGAAAGATCAAATTATCCCATTTGGCTCTGGTTGATTTCCATCCATAGCCATCTATGGTCAGTATGGAACCAATAAATTGGGCTACATTTCCACAAACCAAAGTACATTCAGATTCTGTTTTGCTGTCTATTAGAACTATCACTCTCTGTTTGTTATAGGGGACCAATAAATAGTTAATTCTACATGTGGTCTCTGATCCTTGGGATTGCCAGTTATTTCTCATACATGTGGGTCTTGTCCCTGCCCACATGGAAGGTGAAAAGGGCCTTGTCAAGCTAGTCTGAGGGTGCAGATGGCTGGATATCATGTGTTTTAGAAGGGATTTTCTTAATTGGTTTATATTCTCCTTCAGCTGTCCAGGGATTTATTTTAGTAAATCTCTTGTCTTTGGGTAATTTGCTCCATAATTTAATTGAAACACCATTTGTTTCTTTATCTGTTATTTCCAGTTCTGCCCTTGTGGCAATTATATTAGCCCACATTTGCTTATGTGAGACTCAGTTAGGGTCATCACATTCTCAGGAATGTGGTGTCTTTCATTTCTGCTGTAAAAGTTTCATTGTCAGAGCGTGAAAAATGATCTGAATATATTGCATGTTTCATTCCAAGACCCCACAAAACATCTTGCAATTCTTCCATAGATTGCCAATTGGGAGCAGTTTGTGGGATATCTCTCTCATTGGGCCAAGCAACCTTGCATGCAGCTATCAGCCAGGCTAACAAAGAAACCATTTCTTCCTGATTTAGAGCAGCATACATGTGCTGGCATAGGGATGGTTGCATCACAATAGACACTAAATTACTCATCTCCATTCCAGTTAATATTACACCCTTGGGTCCTGTGTATCATAATCATAAAAGCCAATTGGTTAATGACTGTCTTTCTGCCTATAACACTTCCATAGATCACCTAATTCAGCAGCAGTGTAATATCTCATGGTAATGTGGAATTTCTGTTCAGGAGGTTGTAAATTTTGAAGGTCCACCATGTTAAGTCACTCTTGCACTGTTTTTATTTTTGCTGTAGCACTGGGCATACCTGCTGCAGTGGCTCCTCTTCCCCCAATTCCCATATATCTTCCATTTCCTTCTTTTTATCATGAGATGAAGAATCTATGGTATCCCAAGCTTTAGGTTCTCTGGACTTGAACTTGGTGTAAATTTTGACAATGAGCTTGAAAATATCTACAAGATAAAATTACTAATTTATCATCCACATGATGAAAACACTTGGTTAAGTCATGTTTCATGTCCACTGTGAGCTGTGTGTAACTTTCTAATTTTAATTCCTCCTCTAGATGGTGGGCTATTTTTTCTGCTACCTATTCTGTCTCTGTGGCCATACATAAGGCTCCCAAAAGGGGCCAGGCTATGACTGTCACTATTTGGCATTCTTTCTTTTTACTAAGATTTAGTTATCCTCCTATCTGTTGTAAAACAGCAACCCAGCTGGTGTTTTTAGGGCATATTGTGGCAGTCCCCATCCATCCAGGGGGTAGCCACCCCTCTCCACATGGATGATCAAGGCCAACCCAGAACTTCCCCCATTGAGTCTCCCTTCCATAGATCCATGCCTGCTGATGCTGCCAGTGTCTTTGTCTTCTGGATGGCTCACAAATTGTTTGATTGTTTGAGCCCAGACAGAGTTTGTGAAGAGCATGAGCTGGTGCCACCATGAGACTGAAAAACACATCAGATGCTTAAGTAGACATAGATTTATTAGGTCTTATGAACTGTTGAGAGTCTCCAGTAACAGTGGTCTGGAGGGATAGTGCTCTGAAAAGGGGCATTATCTATATGATTTTAGAACAAAGACATTTCATATAGTATGAGAACATCAGGCCTATAGTATAATCATTAAACAGTCTTAAGACCTGATGTTTTACTAAGATTAATGTTAAAGACTAAGATACAATCAGTGCCATTCTGCTCCCATCCCTCTACATCCACGATTACATTCTTTTCCCTCCAGGGAGGTTGTTTTCTTTCTTGACTTTTGACTTGGTCATGAAGACCACTGCACGCTTGGGGTTTGTTCCCATTTAGGAGGAATCTTGGTCATGGGCTGCCACATGCAGATTTCCAGGTAAAATTTGTATTTAAAATGTGCCACTATGTCAAGATGAATACATAGATATCACTCAGTTTCTGAAACTAAGCAAATGGAACTTTTGCAGCTTTCTGGGTGAAACTTGTATTTTGATTGTGTCACTAAGTCAAACTGAGTGCATAGAAGTCAATGAAATATATATATCACTCAGTTTATGAAAGAAGGAAAAAGCAATTTTGAAGATTTCTATGTGAAACTTGTATTTTTACTATATCACTAAATCATGATAAGTGCATAGAAGACAGAGAATCGTGTACATCTCTCAGTTTCCAAAAGTAAGCATCATATCAGCTTCACAGTATTTTAAGTGAACCTTGTCTTTTAGCTCACTCACTCCTGTTAACTACATAGATGTATGTCAGTGAAACATGTGTTTCACTCAGTTTCTGAAATGAGCAATGCGGCAGTTTTGGAGCTTTGTTTGAGAAACTTGTATTCTAACTATATCTGGAAGTAAAGATAAATACATGGATTTTTATAAAATATGTGTATCTTTCAATTTCTGAAACAAAGCTACATAGCAATTTTGAAGCTTAATAGGTGAAACTTGTATTTTAACTGTGGTGATAAGTCAGGATTTCTTAGTTTTGTAAATTAGAAATATATTGGTTTCCTGGCATTTACGCATTTTTCTGAACTTAGTGGCACAGGTTTAATCTGAAAACCTAATTCTATGTCACTTCCATTTGGAAATGCATAATAGTGAGTGAAATGTGTATCTCTCAGTTTTTGAAAGTAATAAAAATAGCAGTTTCACAGAGCACCAGGAGAAGCATGCAGCACACAGGGGTCCCAAACAGACAGTAAAACTTTCCACAAATACTTTCTGGATAACTCCATCTCCAACCCTGATTCACAGTGAGATGGCTAACAGGTTAAATCCTCACAGGGAGTTCTCTTCTCTGGGGACCTACTTTCTGGAAACTCAGAAATTTCCCAAACCATCAGTTTCTCGTGTCTTTTTGCCCAAGAATTCAGTTTGCAGCTAATCATTTTACTATTAGCTGCATGGAGAAGCCAGGCTGCATTTTCCACATTTGGTTTTCAAATTTCCTCTGCTAGCTAAGTTCATTACTTTCAAATACTCCCTGCCATCCAACACCATTACTCAATTTTGCCAATTGTCTGCCACTTAAAAGCAAAGATTACCTTTCCTGTAGGCAATGAAACATTCATAATTTCTGTCTAAGATATCATTGGAAGTACCTTTATAATCCATATTTCTATCAAGTCTCTTCAAAGCAATTTAGACCTTTTCTATCAAGCATTTCATGATTCTTCCATAATCTTCCCTTTATCTATTTATAAAACTGTTCTAGCATTTTTGGTATTTGCATCTCATAGCACCCCACTTCTCTGGTACCAAAATTTGTTTGGGTTTGCTAAAGCTGCTAGAATGCATTATACCAAAAATGAGTTGACTTTTTCATTGGGGTTTCACTAGTTTACAAATTTATAGTTCTAAGACCACAAAAATGTCCATATTAAGGCATCAAGAGGAAGATACCCTCTCTGAGAAAAGGCTGCTTGCAGCTGGGATTCCTCTGTCCCATATGGAGGCACATGGTGACATCTGCTGGTTCTTCCCTCCTGGTTCTGGTTTCAATGTATGTCTCTAAAGGTTTCTGGGCATTTCTCTTCATTTCTCCAGGTAATACTGGATTTCATCTCAGATTATCTGAGATCTCTGAGTGTCATCTGTCTTTTAACCTCTCATAAAAGACTCCAGCAAGGGGATGAAAACCACTTTGAATGGGCTAAGTAACATCTCCATGGAAACTTTCTAATCAAAAACTACCACCCCCAATAGGTCTGCACCCCAAGAATGGGTTAAAAGAACATGGCATTTCCTGGGGTATGTGACAGCTCCCAAAAGCACAATATCCATTTATAAGAAGAGCAACACACTCCAAAAGAATAAATCTGAACAGACTTACTTCAAGGCATATACCAATCAGAATGCCAATTGACAAAGATAGATAATTCTGAAAGCAGCAAGTGAAATGCCACTCATTACATTCCAGGGATGCCAGATAAGTTTAAACACTGATTTATTATCAAAACCATGGTGGCAAGAAGACATTGGTATGATATATTTAGGATACTGAAATAGAATTGTTAATCAAGAATACTCTATCTTGGAAAACAGTCCTTCAAAAATGAGGAAGAGTTTAAGATACTCACAGATAAGCAGAAACTGAGAGAATTAATTAACAAGTGATCTGCCATGCAAGAAATACTAAAGGAAGTCCCACAGGCTGAAAGGAAAAGGTGGGAAAGAGAAGCTTGTAGCAACTGTAGAAATGAAGAGTAACAGTAAAGGTAAATAAAAAGGTTAAAATGGAGACAAAAATAAGCTACAACATATAAAATCTAAAGGGTAAAATCATTGAATAAAGTACTGCCTTTACAGCAATTGCATTCATTGTTAATGGATTAACTTCCCCAATCAAAAGACACAGACTGACAGAATGAATAAGGAAATACGAGCCATCTCTATGCTGTCTACAAGAGACTCATTTTAGCCCCAAGTATAGAAAAGTTGGAAATGAGAGGTGGAAGAAGATATTCCATGCAAATACTATACTAACAAGCTGGGGTAGTTACACTAATATCAAAAAAGGTCTTTAAATGCAAAACTCTTATAAGAGACAAAGAAGAACATTATAAATTAACAAATGGGGCAATGCAACAAGAGGAAATATCATAAGTTTGTATGCTCCTGAACCAGGTGCCCAAAAATACACAAGGCAAGCAAAACTGAAGGGAGAAAAATATATTTCTATGTTAATAGTTGGAGACTTCAATACAACACTCATATCAATTGATAAACCCTCTAGACAGAGGATCAATAAGGGAAGAGAGAATTTAAGCAGTTTGGTAAGTGACCTTGACCTAACAGTCATATGCAGAACAATTCACCTGAAAACAACAGGATATAGGTTCTTCTTGTGTTCTCATGGGTCATTCTCCAGGAGAGACTACATCCTGGGTAAAAAATAAGTCTCAGTAAATTTAAAAATATTGAAATTACAAAAATCACTTCCTATGATCATAATAGAATGAATCTGGAAATCAATAAGAGGCAAAGGATAGGAAAATGCACACATTTATGGAGCCTTAATCAGTGAGTCAAAGAAGAAATTGCAAGATAAATCAGTAAATATCTTGAGATTAATGAAAATGAGAACACAACATATCAAAATTTATGGGATATGGTGAAGGCAGTGGTGAGAGAAATTTATAGCCTTAAATGCCTAAATTAAAAAGGAAGAAAGCTAAAATCAAAGACCTAACTATACACCCAGAAAAACTAGAAAAAGAAGAGCAAACTGATCCCATAGCAAGCAGAATGAAATAAATAACAAAGATTAGAATAAAATAAATGAAATGGAGAACAAAATATCAATAAGGAGAATCAACAAAACCAAAATGTTGGCTCATTGAGAATATCAACAAAATTGACAAACTCTTAGACTGACAAAGAAAACATAGAGAAGATGAAATAAATAAAATAAATGGGAAAGGGGTTATTAGTGCTGAACACAGAAATAAAAAATTTATAAGATACTATGAACAACTGCCTACCAACAAACTAGGCAATTTAGATGAAATGCAGAAATTTCTAGAAACACTAAAGCAACTTACACCTACTCCAGAAGAAATAGAATACCTCAACAAACCAATCACAAGCAAAAATACTGAAACATCCATCAAATTCCTCCCAAAATAGAAAGTCCTGAACTAGATGGCTAGTGAATTCTACAAATCATTCCAAAAAGAATTAATACCAATGCTGCTCAAACGCTTCCAAAAACTGAAGAGGAGGGAATGCTACCTAACATTCTATGAAGTCAGCATCATCCTAATACCAAAGCCAGAGAAATATACTAGAAGAAAAGATAGTTACAGACCAATCACTCTAATAATTATAGATGCAAAAACCTGAAAAAATACTTGCAAACCATATCCAACTGCACTTCAAAGAATTATACATTGTGATCAACTGGGTTTCATGCAAGGTCTGCAAGTGTGGTTCAAGACAAGAAAATCAATTAATGTAATGTACCACATTAGCAAATCAAAGGAGAAGAACCTCATTTTCATGTTGATTGATACAAAATGTACTTGACAAAATCCAGCATCTTTCTTAATAAAAAACTCTCTGAATGATAGGAATATACGGAAACTTCCTCAACTTGATAAAGGTTATAAATGAAAAACACACAGCTAACATTGTACTCAATGGTGAAAGAATGAAAGCTTTCCCATTAAGGTCTGGAAAAAGACAGGGATGACCACTGTGACAACTGTTATAAAACACTGTGCTAGAAGTTCTAGCTAGAGGAATTAGGCAGGAAAAAGAAATAAAATGCATCCAAACCAGAAAGGAAGAAGTAATGCTTTCACCCTTTGCAGATGATCTGATCCTATATTTAGAAATTCCTGAAACAAGTACATCAAATCTAACAGTGCTGATAGACAAGTTTGGCAAAGTGGTGAATACAAGATTAACATTCAAAAACAGACTGGATTTCTACACACTAGTAATCAGCAATCTGAGAAGGAAATCCATTTACAATACCAACTAAAATTTCTAGGAATAAACCTAACCAAGGATGTAAAGGACATGTATTCAGAAAACTACAAAACATTGCTAGTAGAAATCAAAGAAGAACTAAATAAATGGAAGAACATTCCAAGTTCGTGGATTGGAAGACTAAATATAGTTAGTGTGTCAATTATACCCAATCTGATTTACAGATTCAAAACATTCCTAATCAAAATTCCAACAGCCCACTTTGCAGAATTGGAAAAGCCAATTCCCAAATTTATTTAGAAGGGTAAGGGGCCCTGAATAGCCAAAACATGTTGAAAAAGAAAAATAAATGTGGAGGACTCACACTTCTTGACTTTTAGAAAGCAGGAGAGGTAAAAAAACAAAACAAGACAAACCATAGTATTGGCATAATGATAAACATATTGACAAATGAACTGAGAGATCTGAAACAGACCCTCACATCTATGGACAACTGATTATTTTAAATTCAGGTTTATTGAGATATATTCACATACAATGCAATCATCCATGGTGTACAATCAACTGTTTACAGTACTAACATATAGTTGTGCATTCATCACCCCACTCTATTTTTGAACATTTTCCTTATCCCAGAAAGAATCAGAAAAAGATTAAAAAATAAAAATAAAAAAGAACACCCAAATCATGCTCCCCATCCCACCCTATTTTTCATTTAGTTTTGTCCCCATTTATGTACTCATCCATACACACACTGCATAAAGGTAGTGCGATCCACAAGTCTTTCACAATCACACTGTCACCCCTTGTAAGCTACATTGTTATACAATCATCTTCAAGAGTCAAGGCTACTGGGTTGGACTTTGGTAGCTGCAGTTATTTGCTTCTAGCTATTTCAATACATTAAAACCTAAAATGTGTTATCTATATAGTGCATAAGAATGTCCACCAGAGTGATCTCTTGACTCCATTTGAAATCTTTCAGTCACTGAAGATTTATTCCATTTCATTTCACATCCCCCTTTTGGTCAAGGAGATGTTCTCAATCCCATGATGCCAAGTCCAGATTCATCCACATAAGTCATATCCTGCATTGCCAGGGAGATTTATACCCCTGTGAGTCAGGTCCCACAAAGAGGGGAGGGCAGTGAGCTCTCCTGCCAAGTTGGCTTTGAGAGAGAGGGCCACATCTGAGCAACAAAGAGGCATGCAGAGGGAGATTCTTAGGCACAATTTTAAGCAGGTTTAGCCTTTGCAGTAAGAAGCTTCATAAGGGCAAGCCCCAAGACAGAGGGCTTAGCATGTCTAGCCATCAGTCCCCAGTGTTTGTGAGAACATCAGCAACAATCCAGGTGAGGAAGTCCAACACTTCCACATCCTCCCCCAGCTCCTCAGGGGTACTCCAAATATATATTTTAATTCTCAGCCCAAATTACTTTGGGATTTGTTGCTATTTCACTCTAACCTATACAGACCTGCCATATCTCACTTCCTATTCAAAGTTATGGTCAATTGATTTTTGACAATTCTGCTAAATCACCCAACTTGGACATAGCAGTCTCTTCAAAAATAGTGCTGGAAGAATTGGATATCCATATCCAGAAGAATGAAAGAGGACCACTATCTCACATCTTATACAAAAATTAACTCAAAATGGATCAAAGACCTATGTATAAAAGCCAGAATCATAAAACTTCTATAAGAAAATTTAGGTAAAAATCTCAATTTTTTGTGATAGGAAGTGGTTTCTTAGACCTTACACCCTAAGCACAAGCAATGAAAGAAGAAACAGATAAACTGAATTCTGTGTTTCAAAGGATTTTTTCCAAAGGGTAGGAAGGCAGCCTATTCAATGGGACAAATATTTGGAAACCACATATCTAATAAGGGTTTAATATCTAGGATATACAAGATCCTACAATTCAGTGATAAAAGGACAAAAAAAAATTAAAAATAGTCAAAAGACTTGAATAGACATTTTTCTAAAGAGGATATGCAATTGGGTAAAAAGCATATGAAGTGATATTCAACTTTACTAGCTGTAAGGGAAATGCAAATCAAATCTATAATGTGATATCATTTGACACCTACTGGAATTGCCACTATTAAAAACAAAACTACAAGTGTTGAGAGGATCTGGAGAAATAGAAATTTGCTGTTTGTAGGAATGTAGAATGGTACAGCTGTTGTGGAAGATGATCTGGTGTTTCTTCAGGAAGCTAGATATAAAACTGCCAATAGTAGCAGCAATTCTGCTATTAGGTATATATATACTCAGAAGAACTGAAGTCAGGAACTCAGACACTTGCACACCAATGTTCATCTTACACCCTTGTTATGGTCTCTTTGAAATGTTCTTTTATTTTTTGTTTTTTTTTAATTTTTTTAAATTTTTTCATTTTTCATACAGTTGATTTCAAAAAAAAAAAAACAAAAACGAAAACAAGGAAAAAAATATGCAGAGCCCCCTTGAGGAGCCTGTGGAGAATGCAGGGGTATTCTCCTACCCCACCTCAATGGTTGCTATCATGACCACAGACATAGGAAACTGGTGATTTGATGGGTTGAGCCCTCTACCGAAGGTTTTATCCCTGGGAAGACGGTTGCTGCAAAGGAGAGGCTAGGCCTCCCTATAATTGTGCCTAAGAGCCTCCTCCCGAATGCCTCTTTGTTGCTCAGATGTGGCCCCCTCTCTCTAGCTAAGCCAACTTGAAAGGTGAAATCACTGCCCTCCCCCCTACATGGGATCAGACACCGAGGGGAGTGAATCTCCCTGGCAAGGTGGAATATGACTCCTGCGGAGGAATGTAGACCCGGCATCATGGGATGGAGAACATCTTCTTGACCAAAAGGGGGATGTGAAAGGAAATGAAATAAGCTTCCGTGGCAGAAAGATTCCAAAAGGAGCCAAGATATCACTCTGCTGGGCACTTTTATGCACAATATAGACAACCTATTTTAGGTTCTAATGAATTGGAGTAGCTGATGGTAGATACCTGAAACTATCAAACTACAACCCAGAACCCATGAATCTTGAAGACAACTCTATAAAAATGTGGCATATGAGGGGGGACAGTGGGATTGGGGTGGCCATGGGGATCACACTCCTCTTTGTCTAGTTTGTGGATGGATGAGTGGAAAGGTGGGGGAAGGAAACAAACAAACAGACAAGGGAGCCCAGTGTTCTTTTTCACTTTAGCTGCTCTTTTTCACTTTAATTATTATTCTGGTTATTTGTGTGTGTGTGGTAATGAGGGTGTCAGGGATTGATTTTGGTGATGAATGTGCAACTACATAATGGTACCGTGAACAATCGAATGTACGATTTGTTTTGTATGACTGCGTGGTATGTGAATATATTACAATAAAATGAATATTAAAAAAAAAAGTATGCAGATAGGAAAAAAAATGCCATGAAGCACAATAGGTTACTTAATTGAGCTGCTACAGATATAGATATCTATTGGGCCCAGGTAGTGACTTCAACTATTGTAGTCAAGAGGTTGGGAATGGATGGATGTCATATAAATTCATTATACAACCAAGCTTTTCCAGAAATAGGGAGCAATTGATATATGTGAATATCCAGAACCAGTCAAAATTAGGTAGAATATGATTTTCTGTTTCAGTTTTTGTCATACAATGTCCATCTTTCCTTCTGCTTCCCATAACCTTCTCCCTCAATTGAGTACCTATTCCCTGCTGTGAGATGCACAAAAAATAAAAATAAAAATAAAAAAACCACAAAACTTCATGCCATCAAGATGAAAAATGGTTGATATTTTAAAAGATGTTGCATAATTTTTGGATCCTAATTCATAATAAAGATAATGGGTTCATATAGCTGTTAAAAAAAAAAAACCTAAAGCAATCTATGGACTCTAGTGAATGGTAATATATGAATATTCTTCCATCAATTGCAAAAAAAGGATATTATGCTAAGTGAAAGAAACCAGACACAAACACTACATGTTGTTTGACTCCACCTATTTAAAATGTAAATATAAATAAATGTATAGAGGTTGAAGAATGTGTCTGATTTGACAGAAAATGATTAGTGGATATATAGGGCTAGAGAAGGCCAGAGCAATTGAGAGGTGAGTTCTGAGGGGTATGGAATTTTTTCTTTTTGGAGTTGTTTAAATATACTAGAATTGATTGCGCTGATGAATGCACAGCTCTGTGAATATACTAGAAGACATCGATTGTACATTTTAGATGGAATGTATTGTACATAAATTTATCTCAATAAAAAGTGCTTTAAAAGGTGACCATAGCCAAACATTGTAAATGTAATTAGCAGCAGAATGTTATATATTTGATTGAGGTTATAAGGACAGAATTTTAATCTGTATATATGTTAATAGACTAAAATATTAAAAAATAACATCCATGGGACTGAACAACAGAAAAAGTGAATACTAAGGTAAATGATGAACTATACTTAGTACAATTATGAAAAAGTGCTTTCATAATTTGTAACAAATGTTCAACACTAACAATGTTAAGAATATTTGGCATAAGGAAACCCTGTATTTTATGCATGATGTAAAGCCACAATTACTCTAATTAAAGAAAAAGCTTCTCAGTAAGCTAACTGCATAGAAGTGAGCAAAATAATACCTTTCAGTCAGATTCTTAAACTAGGTAACAAAGGTGATTCACAGCTAAGTGAGTGTTTCATGTACAGAGGGTCAAAATGCCAATCTAAGTGGTAATAACCCTAAATCTAGTCCTAATCATAAACACACAGTTAACTGAAACCCTGTCCTTGACCTGAACCCTAGCATTAGCCCAAATATAGGACTAACCCTAAACCTAACCCTAGTCCTTATCCTAGACCTAAACCCTAACCGTAATAACAGGCATTTAACTCAGTTTTGGAAAATAAACAGCAAATGTTACTCAAAGTATTTTGAGGGAATTTTCACATAAACAGCATTCAGTAAGCCAAGGTAAGAGCACAGAAGTGAGTGAAACTGAATTTCACTCAGTTGTCAAAACTAAGTCAAATTATGATTCCTAGCATTCTAAGAGAATGTATCATGTAAAGTGTTTAATATGCCAACATAAGTGCAACTGAAGTGAGTGAGCATGTGTTTCACTCAGTTTTTGAAACTAACATGATTAATAGCTTTCTAAGTGGATTCAGTTGAGAGACAATAAGTCTTTTACTCGGTTTCTGAAAGTAAGTAACAGATTAACAGGTTTCAAACATAAACTTTCATGTAAAGAGAAGTAAACTAGACAAGATAAATACATGTGAATGGAACATGCAGTTTACTATGTTTCATAAACTAGCACAGATCATTCACAGAATTCTAAGAAAAATTTCATACAAAGACTACGTATCAAGCCAAGATAAGTGCATGGAATTGAGTGGAAAATGGGTGTCACTGAATTTCTGTTACTAAGTAGCACAATTGAGCCTCAACTTTCCATAAGATAGTTTCATATAACAGCTTTTAGGAAGCCAAGATAAGTGCATAGAAGTGAGTGAAATCTGTTTCACTAAGTTTCCAAAAATAAACAACATTGGTGGTTCACTGGTTTCTAAGAGGAAGTTTCAGGCAAATCTGTGTCTAGGTAAGGATAAGTGCTTAGAAGTAGAGAATATGCACTACACTCAGCTCCAGACACTAAGTAGCTAAGGTGATTTACAGCTTGCCAAGAAAAGGTTTTATGTAAGCAGTTTTTAGATTCTAAGTAAGTGCATAGTAGTAAGAAAAATATTCATTTAATGCAGATTCCAAATTTAATATTGCAGATTCACAGCTTTCTAAAAGAAAGTGTCATGTAAACAGTGTTAAGTAAATGAGTGAAACAGGCACTTCACTCTGTTTCCAAACCTGAGTAGCATAAATGATTCACAGCTTTCTGCTAGAGTGGTGCATGTAAAAAGTGTTGAGTAAGTCAAACAAGTGTATTAGATGAGTGAAACATGAATGTAACTGCTTCTGAAACTATGTAATATCAGTGAGTCACAAATTGTAAGAAAAGTTTCATATAAAGAGTGTCTACCAAACCAAGGTAAATGCACAGAATTGAGAGAAGCAGGTGCTTCTCTCAGTTTTTGAAACTAAGTAATAGATGATTCAGAATGAAAGTTATATGTAAAAAGTATTTTCCAAACCTAGATAAGTGCAGAGAAGTGAATGAAATGTGTTTCACTGAGATTCCCAAACTAACATGGCTGATTCTCAGCTCTTCTTGAGAAAGTTCCCTGTCAATGGTGTAAAGCATGCCAAGACAAATGCAGAGAAATGTGTGAAACAGGTGTTTCATTCAGTTTCTGAAAATAAGTAACAGGTGACTCACAGTTTTCACAGAAAAAGTTTCATGCAAACAGTGTTTAGATATCAAAGATAAGTGTACAGAAGTGAGTGAAACATGCATTCCACTCAGTTTCTGATATTACATAACAAAGTTGGCACACAATTTCTATGAGGAAGTTTCATCATGTAAAGAGTTTTTAGCAAGCCAAGGTAAGTGTAAACCTAAACTTATTCCTAACTCTAACCCAAACCTCATTCTAACCGTAACCATAAACTTAAGACTAACCCTAACCACAGACTATACCTAAATGAATGTTATTTCATACATAAACAATGATAATTCAACTCTTGCTCAAAATTTAACACTATCCCTAACCCTAACCCTAATACTAATTTGAGACCCAGCCAAAACCCTAATGGTAAACACAGCCTTAGACCTAACCCTATATCTAGCCTGAGACATAACTCAAACCCCAAGCATAACTGTAAATCTATTAACCAATCCATAACAATAAACTTAAACATAAAACTAATCTTAGCATTAACCCTATACATATGCTTAACTCTAGCCATAACCCTAAGCTTAACCCTAAACCTGACCTTAAACCAGGACCTGTACCTAACCCTAAAAGTAATGCAAAACCTAATACTCAACCTGGCACAAATCTTACCCTTAACCCTAACCTGAGCCCAACCCAAACCTAAAAGTAGCTGTAGACTTAATACTAACTCATAACCTTAATTTAACCCTAATCTTACAACTAGCACTTCATATAGACCTAACTCTATGCCTAACCCTACCCAAAATCCTAAACTAGACCAAAATCTCACCCTTTCCCTAGGCTGAACCCTCATGCTAATTCTAACACTAGTCTTAAACATAGCCCTAGCTCCACATGAATATGCCATAAACCCAGCCCTAACACTAACCTAATTCTAGCCCTGGTCATAAAGTTAGTACTAACCCTAACCCTAACCCTAACTAAAATCCTAGTAGCAACCTCAGCCTTAATCCTAACCCTAACCTGAGCTCTGGAGTTAACCTTAACCTTAACCCTAACAAAGTATATTTCATCTAATAACATGGGTGACTCATAGCTATATGAGAAAGTTTCATTTAAACATTAATTAGTAAGCCAGGATAAGTGTATATAGAAGTGAAAAAAAACATGGGTTCCACTTCCTTTCCAAACTTAAGTAACATAAGTGATTCACAGCTTTTTAAGAGAAAATTTTGCATAAGCAGTGTTGAGTAAAGTAGATAAGCACATAAAAGTGCTTCACTCAGTTTCTGAAACTCAGTGATATAGATGATTCAGAGCTTTCTCAGAGGAAGTTACATGTAAAGTGCAAGCCTAGTGTGATGGTTAGGTTCATGTGTCAACTTGGCCAGGTGATGGTGTCCAGGTGTCTGGTCAGGCAAGCACTGGCTTAGCCATTACAGCAAGAACATCTGTGGCTGGTAAATAAACCAGAAGGCTGGTGTATTATGTCATCAGTCAGTTGACTGCACCTATGACTGATTACATCAGTCTTCTGCAATGAGAGAATTCAATCAGCTGGATTTAATTAAATCAGTTGAAGACTTTTAATGGAGAGAGAGGACCTTCACTTCTGCTGCTGCTAGCCAGCAAAAAGTTTCCTGAGGAAATCATCAAACATCTTCTTCATTGTTGCCATTTCACTGCCTGCCCTATGGAATTTGGACTCATACATTCTGCCCTACAGAATTTGGACTTGTGCACACCCACAGTTGCATGAGACACCTTTATCAAATCTTATGTTTATAGATATCTATTGTTGGTTCTGTTTCCCTAGAGAACCCTAACTAATGCACACAGGAGTGAAGCATGTGTTTCACTCTGATTCTGAAGCTAACATGGGTGATTCACTGTTTTGTAAGAGAAAGTGTCATATTAACAGTGTTAAGGAAACCAAAATATGTGCATGGAAATGAGTGAAACAGGCATTTCACTTAGTTTCCAAAATTAAGTGATGTACATGATTCACACGTTTCTAAGAGAAGGTTTTATGAAAAGCAAAAAGCTTAGAAACTCAAGATAAGTGCATGGAAGTGAGTAAATCATGCCTTTCATTCAGTTTCTGAAACAAAGTAACAGAGAATTCAGAGCATTCTAAGATAAAGTTATATGTAAAGTGCAACCCTATACAAGTAAACAAAAATTAGCAAAACATATTTTGCTCAGTCTCCAGCATGAAATAACATGGGTAGTTCATTGTGTCCAAGAAAAAATTTCACATAAACAATTTTTAACAAGCCAAATTAAGTGATAACTTAATCCTAGCCCCAACACTAACACAAAACCTAAGCCAAACTGTGACCCTAGCACTAAACTTAACCTTAAATCTAATCCTAACCCAGACCTAACCCTAAACCTAACTGTAACCCTAAGAAGAACCCTAGCTCTTGACCTAACCAAAACCCAAATAAACCATAATCCTAGCTTTAAATTTTACCCTGACCCTAAACCTAAAACTGGCCATAATCTGAGTATTAGTCCGGCCCCAAAAGCCTACAATAGCATTAGCAATAACTCTAATCCTAATGTCAGCCCTAATCTAACCAACCTAACCATAATCCTAGCTTCTGACTTAACTTGAACTCTAATCTTACACTCATACATAGCCACAGCCTGAACCCAAACTGTAATTGCAATTAACCTAACTTAACCCTAATTTTCACAATAAAAATAACCCTAGCACTATCCCTACGTATAACCCTAACCCTAATTCTAATCCTGGCCCTGAACCAGACTCTATTCCTAACACTAACCATAAAGCTAATGCTCACCTTAACTGAACCCTTTCACAAAACTGGGCCATAACCTTATCCTTAACACTAGACCTAACCCAAACCCTATCCCTATCCCAACCCTATACATAGCTCTAGCATTAATCCTAACATTAACCTTTACTCAAATCCTATATTTTTACCTAGTCTTAGCCCTTACCCTAACTGCACTGCTATTCCTAATCTTAGCCAAAACACTAAACAGAGACCTAGCACTAACCATAAACCTAAGCCTCACTCTAACCCTAACCCTAACCCTAACCCTAACCCTTACACTGAACCTAGCCATATTACTGTAATTAACCCTGACTGTAACCCTATCCCTAGCTCTGGCTGGAAAATTAGTACTAACCCTAATCTTAACACTGGCCTTAATAACATGCTATTTATTCAGTTTTTGAAACTAAGTAAGATGGGTAATTCAAAGTTGTCTGAAAAATTTTTATTTAAGTAGTAAATAGTAAGACAGCATAAGTAATTTACAGCTATCTGAGACAAAGTGTCATGTAAACATTGTTTAGAAATCCAAGATAAGTTTATTGAGGTGAGCAAATTACGCATTTCACTCAATTCTGAAACTAATATAGGTAACTCACAGCTTTCTTAGAGGGAATTCTATCTGAACAGTGCAAAGTAAGCCAGATAAGTGCTTAAGTGTGAGTGAAACATGCACTTAATTCACTATGTGAAACTAAATAACAGAGGTGATTCACAGCTCTTTAAAAGAAATATTCATGTATGGTATGTTTTTGAAAGCCAAGATAAGTGCATAAAAGTGAGTTTAAAATGTTTTCACTCTTTCCAAAACTAGGTGACATAGGTGATTCACAGAATTCTAAGAGAAATTTCATATAAAGAGTGGTCAGGAAGGAAAGATAAGTGAATAGAAGAAAATGAAATGTGATTTCACTCAGTTTCCTATACAAAGTAACATAGATGATACAAGGTATTTCAAGAGAGAAAGTTTCATTAAGAGTATTTAGCAATAAAAGATATGTGCAGAAGTGTTTGAAACATGTTCACTTAATTTCTGAAACTAAGCAACGTAGATGAGTCAAAGCTTGCCAACAGAAAGTTTCCTTTATATTAAGCATTACAGGTACACAAAAGTGAGTGAAAAATTCATTTCATTCAGTTTATGAAAATAAGCAATATAGGTGACTCAAAGTTTTCTAAGAGAGAATTTCATGTGAAGGTTGTCATGGTAAGTGTGTGGGTGTAAGGGAAATATGCATTTTCCTCTTTACAACAAACACTAAGTAGCATAGGTGAATCACAGAATCAAAGAAAAAGTTTCATGTAAACAGTATTTAGTAAGCCAAAAGAAGTATGTAGAAATGTGTGAAACCTGTATTACAACCAGTTTCTGAAACTATGTAACATAAATGTTCACATCTTTCTAGAGGAAAGTTTCATCTAAACAGAGTTTCATAGGCCAATTTAGGTGCATAGAAGTGAAAGATGGGCTTCACTCAGTTTCCAAAACTAATTAATATAGATGATTTACAGCTTTCTAAAAGAAATTTTAATGTAAAGGGTGATAAATAAGACATAAATGCTCATAAATGTGAGTGATACATGCATTTCACACATATTCTGAAATTAACATAGTTTATTCATAGTTGTCAAAGAGAAATTTTCATGTCAACATTGTTTATTAAACCATCACAGGTTCATAGAAGTGAGTGAAACATGCATTTCACAGTTTTCCAAACTGAATAACATAAGTGGCTCACCGATTTATATGACAGAGATTCTTGTCAGGAGTAATTTGAAAGCCAAGATTAGTTCTAAGAAGTAAATGAATTAGGCTTTTCATTCTGTTTCCCAAACTAGGTACAATAGGTGATTCACAGCTTTCTAAGATTAAATTTCACCTAAAGACTGTTTAGCAAGCCAAGTGCATAGTAGGAATCATTTACTTCACTCAGGTTCCAAAATTAAACAATGTAGGTGGTTTACATATTTCTAAGAGAAATTCTCACATAAAGAATGCTTAGCAAGCCCAGATAAGAGCAAAGAAATGAGTGAATCATGGGTTTCACTGAGTTACTAAAACTATATAACATAGGTGTTTCACAGCATTCTGATTGAAATTATCATACAAACTGTTTATAGAAAGCCAAGGAAAGTGCATAGAAGTGAGTGAAACAATCATTTCACTCCATTATGACACTAAATAGAGTGATTTAGACCAAATCTAAGAGATTCTTTCATGTGAACAATGTTTGGAAATCCAGCATATGTGTTAAAGTGAGAAAAATATACATTTCAATCATTTTCTGAAAATAAGTAGAGTATGTGATTAATTCCTAAGACAAAGTTTCATAAAGAGTGCTCAGTTCATCAAGACAAGTGAATACATGGAAATAAAACATGAATTTCACTCAATTTCTGAAGTAAGTAACATAGATGATTCACATCTTTCTAAGAGAAATATTCATATAAGAGGGATTTTAGTAAGACAAAATTGTGCAAAGAAATTGGTGAAACATACATTTCACTCAGTTTTTGAAGTTAAGTTTTATAGGTGACTCACAGGATTCTATGAGCCTGTTTCATATAAAAAGTGTTTGGAAACCCAGGGTAAGTAATACATGTATTTCACTGTTTCCCAAACTAAGTATGATAGGTGATACACAGTTTCCCCAAAAAGGTGAGTATAAAGAGTGTTCAACAAGCCAAGACTAGTGCAAGGATGTGAATAAATCTTTCATTTAACTCAGCTTGTGAAACTAAGTAACATATAAGATTCACAGCTTGCCAAGACAAAGTTTCATGTAAAGAGGGCATAGCAAGGTGCTACAAGCACATAAAATTGAGTGAAACATGCATTGATTGTGTTTTCTAAAACTATGTCATGAAGGTTATCCACAGCTTTCTAACAAAAGGTTATATGCACAGTGTCATAGCAAGCCAAGACGAGGGCATAGAAATGAGTAAAATGTGTGTCACTCAGTTTCCCAAAGTAGGTAAAATAGGTGATCCTTGGATTTCTGAGAAAATTTCATCTAAACAGAGATTTTTTTGGCCATAATAAGTGCATAAAAGTGACTGTAATGTATTTCACTCAGTTTCTGAAATAAGGTAACATCCTTGATTCACTGCTTTACAAGAGAATGTTTCATGTAAAGTGTTTAGCAAACCAAGATAAGTGCATAGCAGTGAATGAATGTTTATTCCCTCAGTTTCTGAAATTATATTAGAAGTGATTCACAGATTTCTAAGAGTTTCCTGTAAAATGTGTCTAGGCAGCAATGATTACTACATGGAGGGAGTGAAATATCAATTTCTATCACATTAAAAACTAAGTAAATTAGGTTATTCACAGCTTTCTAAGGGAAGTGTCATGTAAATAGTGTTTAGCAAGCCAACATATGTGCATAAAATGTTTAAATGAAACTTGCTCTCAGAATGCTGTGATTCATATATGCCACTTAGGTTTTGTGGCTGAGTGAATTACATATTTCAGTCCTATGTACAGGATTTCACTTACCAAACATTGTTTTGATCAAACTTTCTTTTGGAAAGCTGTAAATCATATATATATATATGTATATATATTTATATATATATAAAACTTAGTTTTTGAAACTGAAATAAACACATTTTTGCTCACTTCTGGGCACTTGTCTTGACTCATTGAACACTACTCAAACTTTCTCTTTAAAACCTGTGAAAATGGGGGTGGGGTTTCTGAGAGCAGTGGCACACAGGTATCAGGTGATGCAAGTAGATGAAGCATGTGACATGGATCATGTGACACAGAAGTGACTCCAAACAGAAAGAGGACAAAAAATAACTGTCCATGATACTGATCAGAACCAGAACCACAGCCACGATGTACATTAAAGGTCAGTATCCAACACAGCCAACAAAACCTGTGCAGCCTCCTGGGGATCCAGTGTACCCTCAGAGCTTGCATCTTCCTCAGGCACCACCTGTCATGGCCTATGAGGTCTTTGCCAGTCCAGAGGCTAAAGAAGACACCAGGCATTTTCTGATACATGAACTTTTATTCAGGGCTTGCTTACAGGGTGAGAAGTTGTGTTGAGGCCATGATGGCTCTCTCATGCTGGGCAAGTACCACATTCACAGATAAGTTGACCCTGTGCCTAAAGAAGTGGCTGGGCAGGTTATAAGAGTTTAAGACAAAGACATTCCTAAGGGTGGGAAAGCATAGATGCTGGAACAGGGTTCTGTGACATGGGGGAAGAGGAGTCAATGCAGGAAAGAGAGGAGGATCTTAGAATGGGGCTTTGCAGGTAACCACAAGAATGATAACATTTGGGATCTAGGAAGCAGGTAAACTAGATTAACATTTGATGGTGGGAGGTCTGGGATACATTTACATCTTGCTCTTTTGTGAGACCAAGAGTTTCTCACCTCCCACTTACTTCCAGTTTCATGTTCTAAAGTTACATTTTAAGGTTAATTTACCATTTTCTCTTCATTGGCTTACAAAGATGAGAGGTTAAACATTATCTGCCCAAATCATACAGACTGCTGTGTGACAAGTTCCACAGGCCTCTTTTGCTCAGGCCAGAGGCTGCCACAATCCACCCCCACATAACAGCTTGCACTGACCACATTGACCATAGGACAGACATTGCACTCATAATTTACAACAGCAACATAATAAGTAACATAGTATTAATATACTGGTAAACAGAGATAATAAGCCTATTAGCAAGTGGCACCATGGCCAGTTCAATGAGGTAAACCATTTAGACAAAGGATCATCAGATAAATGATCAATACATTTTATGTGATTTTTGTTCTACCTGGATTTAGCTATTCTTGGTCACTTACTCTTCCATTTAAAATTGATGATTGGCCTTTCCATTTGTGTAAAGGTGGCTTTTGGAATTTTGATAGGGATTGCATTGAATCTATAAATTGCTTTGGGTTGGATTGACAATGTAATGATAGGTAGTCCTCCAATCCATGAACATTCAGTGTCATTCCATTTATTTAGATATTTTTGAATGTCTCATAATAATGTTTTTAGGTTTTCTGTGTACAAGTCCTTTACATAATTGGTTAGATTTAGTTCTAGATATCTTTATCTGGCTTTTGTATGAGGGTGATGTTGACGTCTCAGAATGAACTAGGTAGTTGTCCCTTCTCTTCAACTTCTTGGGAGCATTTCAGTAAAATTGGAGTTGTCTTCTTAGAATTTTTGGTATAATTCTTATGAAAAGCTATCTGGCCCTAGGCTTTTCTTTGTCATGAGGTTTTTTATTAATAATTCAATCTCTTTACTAGTAATTGGTTTGTTGAAATTGTCTACTTCTTCACTCAGTGTAGGTAGTTTGTGTGTTTCTGAGGATTTTTCCATTTCATCTAGGTTATCTACTATATATGCATGTATTTGTTCATAACAGCCTCTGTATAATGCAATATTATTGAAATATATTCACATACCATACAATAATCCAAAGTGTACAATTGTTCCCAGTATTATCATAGAGTTGTGCATTCATCACCACAATTTTTGAATGTATTAATTACTCCAAAAAATAAAATTCAGAATAAAAGTAAAATTAAAAAAAGAATATGCAAAACATCCCATGCTCCTACTCCCCATAATATTCATTCAAAATTATTTCCATTTTTAACTCATTTGTCCATACAGTGGGTAAGGTGAGTGTGAGCCATAAAGTTTTCACAATCACATATTCACACCACATAAGCTATATAGTTATACAATCATCTTCAAGAATCAAGGCTCCTGGGTTTCAGTTCAAGTTTCAGATATTTCCTTCTAGCTATTCTTATAAACTAAAAACTAAAAAGAGATATCTATATAATGCATAAGAGTAACCTCCAGAATGACCTCTTGACTCCATTTTAAATCTTTCAGCCACTGAAGCTTTATATTGTTTCATTTCTCTTCTCCATTTTAATCAAGAATTCTTTCTCAATACTATAATGCTGGGTCCAGGCTTATCCCTGGGATTCACGTTCCACATTGCCAGAGAGATTTACACCCCTGAGAGTCATGTTCCACATAGGGGTAGGGTAGACCAGTGTGTTTACCCACCAAGCTGGCTTGAAGACAGAGGTCACATCTCAGCAACAAAAGAGGTTCTCTGGGATGATTTTCTGGGTGTCTGCTGTTAAAGTAAAGGCATTGATCAGAAAAGAATGGGATCCTGAAACTTGGAATCAGGAAATATGTATTGATAATAATGGCAGTGAGGACATTGGAACCCTGGATTCTGCTGAGTGTTTGTTAAATATACCTGTAATAGTCTGCCCAGAGGAAACAGCTCCCCATCTCCAGTCTTCCCTGAGGAGACAGCTACCCAACCTCCAGCTTGCACTGAAGAAAGAGCTTTCCAACCTTCAGCCTGCCTTGACGAGTCTGCAATCAAACATCCACTAAAAGGATTAACCCTTCAGTGCCTGATAGACCTGTAATCTCCTCCCCTGAAGAAGTAGCCCTCACTCATCAGTCCAGAGAGCATAATACTTTTACATGAGATGAAACTGCAATGGAATGTCCTGAGGCAAATGGCTTGAGGAATACTTCTAATCCTTTACATGACTCACCCCCACCACCAGTCTTTGCTTCAAGTCCTATAACTAGACTAAAGTCCTAATAGGCCTTGAAGGGAGAGATACAGTGTGACACATGAGGAAGTATGCTATACTACAAAAGAAGTGCATGAGTTTTCCAATTTATATAGGCAGAAATCATGGGAATATGTACAGGAATGGATATTAAGGGTGTGGGATAATGGTGGAGGGAATATAAAGTTGGATCAGGCAGAATTTGTTGATATGGGCCCACTAGGCAGAGATTCTGCATTCAATGTTGTAGCTTGAGGGGTTATAAAGAGCATTAATTGTTTGGGTGGTGTGATGAAACATGGATCAAAAGGTGACCAACATTACCTGAGATCAAAATGCCAGAAATGCCCTGGTATAATGTAGAAGAGCGCATTCAAAGGATTAGAGTAATTGGAATGTTAGAGTGGATTTATCATGGGAGTACTGCTCACACCCCTGGAATTTCCAGAGGACACACCTTTTACAAGGACTGTGAGGAATAAATGTGTGAGGCTAGTTCCATCATCCCTGAAGAGCTCTGTAGTCTTCTCTGTAGGTCAGATATTACTGTGGGAACTGCTGTCACTGAGCTGGAATCCTTAAATATAATGGGGATAATTGGATCCCAAGACAGCAGAAGCCAAGAGGCAGGAGCTAATGGCCAAAGACAAAGTGTGCATGGCTAACATAATGGAAAACAGGTTTAAAGCAGCAGTCAAAATAATCTGACATGCAGAGACTTGTGGTGTTGGTTAATAGATCATGGAGTACCTAGAAATAAAATAGATGAGCAGTCTACTAAATTCTTCTTTGAGCTGCATAAGCAGAATTCTAGGTCAACTGAACAAAAGTCTAACTTGAATTACAAAAACAGAGAGTTACAGCCCATTAATCAATTCCCAGTCTTGAGAGAGTTTACAGATCCAAAGCTGCTTGAATGAGGGGAAGGCAGGGTATACTTGGGGAAGGACCCTATTACACTGCAAAATATTTATACTGATAGTCTTCCTCCAAGCCTTCCCCAGGGGTACCTACAAACTTTTAACAGGGTAACTGCATTGGGGAAAAGGAAATGATCACATATTTCAGGATTTTTAAACACTGCTTCAGAAGTGACATTAATTCCAGGAGACCCAAAACATCACTCTGGACCATCATTCAGTGTTGTGGCTTATGGAGAGCAAGTGATCCATGGAGTATTACCTCAGATCTGTCTCTCAGTTGGTTCAGTGTGTCCCTGGACTCACTCTGTGGTTATTTGCCCAGTTCCAGAATGCATAATTGGAATAGACATACTCAGCAACTGGCAGAATCCTCACATTGGTTCCCTGACTTGTGGAGTGAGGGCTATTATGGTGGGAAAGGTCAAGTGGAAGTGATTAGAACTGCCCCTGCCTAACAAAATCATAAACCAGAACAATACCACATCCCTGGCGGGATTGCAGAGATTAATGCCACTCTTAAGGACTTGAAGGATGCAGGAGTGGTGATTCCCACCACATCCTCATTCAAGTCTCCTATTTGTCCTGTGCAGAAAACAGATGGGTTTTGCAGGGTTACTGTGGATTATCATAAACTTAAGTAGGTGGTGACTCCAATTGCATCTGCTATTCCTGATATGGTATCATTGTTTGAGCAAATCAACACATCCCCTGGTACCTGGTATATAGCTATTGACCTGGAAAATGCTTTTATCTCATTAGCTGTTAGTAAGGACCACCAGAAACAGTTTGCATTCAGCTGGCAAGGCCAGCAGTATATGTTCACTATGCTATCTCAGGGGTATATCAACTCTCCAGCCCTATGTCACAATATTGTCTGGAGGGATTGTGATTGTTTCTCTCTGCCAGAAGACATCACACTGCTCCATTATATTGATATCATGTTGATTGGACCTAGTGAGCAAGAAGTAGCAACTACTATAGATTTTTTTGTAAGATATTTGCATGTCAGAGGATGGGAGATAAATCCACCAAAAATACAGGACCCTTCCACCTCAGTAAAATTTCTAGGTGTCCAGTGGTGGACATGTCAAGATATCCCTTCTAAGGTGAAAGAAAAGCTGTTGCATCTGTCCCCCTCTTATGACCTATAAAGAGACACAACACCTATTTGGCCTCTGGATTTTGGAGACAACAGATCCCTCATATGGGTGTGCTACTCTGGCCCATTTACCCTGTGACCAGAAGACCTTCTAGTTTTGAGTGGGGATGGGAACAAAATGAAGCTCTGCAATAGGTCAAGGCTGCTGTGCAAGCTTCTCTGCCACTTTGACCATGTGATCCAGCAGATCCAATGGTTCTGAGGTGTTAGTGGCAAATAGAGATGCTGACTGGAGCCTTCAGCAGACTCCTTTAGGAGAATCACAATGCAGGCCCCTAGGATTTGGGAGTAAATCCTTTCCATCCCCTGCAGATAATTGCTCTCCATTTGAGAAACAGCTTTTGGCCTGCTATTGGGCCCTAGTAGAGACAGGACACTTAACCATGTGCCACCAATTATCTTGAAACCTGAGTTACTTATAAGCTGGGTATTGTCTGACCCACCAAGCCACAAATTTGGGCATGCACAGATTTACTCCATCATAAAATGGAAATGGTATATATGACATAGGTCAAACTCCTTCCACTTTACCTTTTCTTTCCCAGCCCACAGCTATGGCCTCTTGGAGAGTTCCTTTCACTCAGTTGACTGAGAAAGAAATATCTCAGCCCAGGTTTACAGTTGGCTCATCATGATATGCAGGCACCACCCAAAAGTGGACAGCTTAGCACTGCAGCCCCTTTCTGGGATGTCCCTGAAGGACAGTCATGAGGGAAAATCCTCCAAGGGAGGCAGAACTTCGATCAGTGCACATGGGTGTTCATCTTCCTCAGAAGGAGAACTGTCCAGAGGTGCATTTGTATACTGATTCATGGGCTGTTGCTAATGGTTTAGCTGGATAGTGAGGGATTGGAAGAAAAATGATTGCAAAATTGGTGACAGATGTCTGGGGAAGAGGTATGTGTATAGACCTTTCAGAGTGGGCAAAAATCATGAAGATATTTGTGTCCCATGTGAATTTTCACCAGAGGCTGTCTGCAGCACATTAATATTTTAATAATCAAGTAGATAAGATGACCCATTCTGTGGATACCAGTCAGCCTCTTTCTCCATCCTCTCCTGTCATTATCCAATAGGCTCCTGAACAAAGATGTCTTGATGGGAGGGATGGAAGTTATGCATGGGCTCAGCAACAAGGACTTCCAGTCACTAAGGCCAACCAGGCCACAGCCACTGCTGAGTGCCCAATCTGCCAGCAGCAGAGACCCACAATCATTCCCTAATATGGCAACATACACTGAGGTGGTCAGCCTCCTACCTGGTGGCAGGTTGATTATGTTTGACCACTTCCTTAATGGAAGGGGCAGCAATTTGTTCTTACTGGAAGAGACACATAGTCTGGATATGGTTTGCCTTCCCTGGATGCAATGCTTCCTCCAAAACTACCATCCATATACTTATGGAATGCCTAATCCATCATCATAATATTCCACACAGCATTGCTTCAGACCAAGTAACCCACCTCATAGCAAATGAATCAAGGGAATGGGCACATCCTCATGGAATTCTCTACTCTTACCATGTTCCCCATCATTCAGATGCAGCTGGGTTGATAGAATGTTGGAGTAGCCTATTGAAAAATTAATTACAGTGCCAACTAGGTGGCAATACCTTGCAAGGGCTGGATCAGTGACCTCCAGGAGGTTGTGTAGGCTCTGAATCAGCATCCACTCTATGGGGCTGACATGATTCACATGTCCAGGAAACAAGGGGTGGTAATAGGAGTGACACCACACACTATCACCCCTAGTGATCCACTAGGAAAATTTTTGCTTCCTGTCCCTGCAACCTTAAGCACTGCTGGTCTGCAAGTCTTGGTTTCAAAAGGAGTGCTTCCAACAGGAGACACAATAATAATTCCATCCAACTGGAAGTTAAGACTGCTACCTGGCCACTTTGGGCTTCTCATGCATCTGAATCAACAGGCAACAAAGAGGATTATTATACTGGATGGGATGAGTGATCCTGACTATCAAGGGGAAAATAGCACTGCAACTACATGAAAAAGAAGAGTTTTCCTGAAATACAGAAGATCCCCTAGGGTGTCTCTTAGTACTATCATGCCCTGTGATTATTGTCAATGGAAAACTGCAATAAACCCAATACAGGCAGCACTACCAATTGCCTAGAAACATCAGGAATGATGTTTTGGGTCACTCCACCAGGCAAACAACCATGGCCAGCTGAATGCTTGCTGAGGGTAAAGGTAACAGAATAGGTAGTGGAAGAAAGTAGTGATATATGTGAACTATGACAACATGACTAGTTTCAGAAATGGGAACTATGAAGTCATGAATATTTCCTCCTTGTTTTGTATGAATTTGTTTTTATTTGTCCATAAAGAAAATATCTTTGTTTTCTTCTCTATCTTATCCCCTTATCATATGATATAAGCTGTGTTGTTCATTTTGCAGTATTTAAGTTAAAGGAAATCAAGGTAAATAGTCAGTGTCACCAAAGTACTTCACCCTATTCTTGAAAGATTTAGTGCATTTCCAGTTCTATGCAGGATAGCTGAGTATTGTTAGGCAATACATATGTCTGTTATTGTGCTTTACTTAGAGATAAAGTATGGCTTAAAGTGATATGTATAACTGCCAAGTTGACAAGGTGTGGACTGTGATGGTTAGGTTTATGTGTCGATTTAGCCAGGTGATGGTGCCAAGGTGTCTGCTCAAGCAAGCACTGTCCTAACAATTACTACAAATACATTTGTGGCTGGTTAACACACTAATAAGTTGAAGACTTTTAAGGAAGAGGATAGCAGGTCTTCCACTTCTTTTTCAGCTAGCCAAGGAAGCATTTCCTGAGGAGTTCATTGATCACCTTCATTGAAGTTGCCAGATCACTGCCCAAGGAGTTCATCTAACACCTTCATCAAAGTTGCCAGTTTGCTGCTGACCTATGGAATTTGGACTCATGCATCCCTAAAGTTGTGTGAGACATTTTTATAAAAGGTTGTATTTACAGATATATCTTGTTGATTCTGTTTCCCTGTAAATCCCTAACTAATGCAGTAATGCAACACATTAACAAATCAAAAGGGAAAAATCAAATGATCATGTCAGTGGATGCTGAAAAAACATTTGAGAAAATCCATCATTCTTTTTTTGGTAAAAACAATTCAAAAAGAAGGAACTGAAGGATACTTCCTCAGTATGATAAAGGGCATATATGAAAATCCTACAGCCAGCATAGTACTCAATGGCAAGAGGCTGAAAGACTTCCCTTTAAGATAAGGAATGAGACAAAGGTGCCCATTGTCACCACTGTTATTCAACAGTGTGCTAGATGTGCTAACTAGAGCAATCTGGCAAGACAAAGAAATAAAAAGCATCCGAATTCAAAAGGAAGAATTAAAACTGTCATTATTTGCAGATTATATGATTTTATATCTGGAAAACCCTAAGAAATTGATGACAGTTTGCCCACTAGGCAAAGAAACATGGCCAGCTGAAGTGCTTGCTGAGGTAAAGGGAACATGGAATGGGTAGTGAAAGAAGGCGATGATAAATATGAACTGTGACCATGTGACTAGTTTCAGAAATGGGGACTATGATGGCATGAATATTTCCTCCTTGTAGCAAACTAGTAGGATACAAGATTAATGCACATAAGTCAGTAACATTCCTATACACTAGAAATGACCTAACTGAAGAGACACTCAAGTAAAAAATCCCTTTCTCAGTAGCAACTTAAAAAATCAAGTACCTAGGAATAAACTTAACCAAGGATGAAAAAGACCTATATATAGAAAACTACATAACTTACTAAAAGACATAGAAGGGGACCTGAAAAGATGGGAAACTATTCCATATTCATGGAGAGGAAGGCTAAATGCCATTAACATATCAATTCTACCCAAACACATCTACAGATACAATGCAATTCCAATCAAAATTCCAATAACCTACTTTGCAGACTTGGAAAAGCTAGTTATAAAATTTATTTGGAAGGACAAGATGCTTCAAATTGCTAAAAATATTCCTAAAAAAAATCAAGGTGGGAGGACTTACACTATAAAGCTACTGTAGTCAAAACAGCATGGTTTTGGCACAAAGATAGACATATTGATTAATGGAATCAACTTGAGAACCCAGAAATAGAACCCCAGATCTATGGCCAACTGATATTTATAAGGTCCCCAAACACACTGAACTGGGACACAGTCTCTTCAACATATGGGGCCGGGAGAACTTGACAGCCGTATCCAAAAAATGAAATAGGACACCTATTTCACACCCTACACAAAAATCAACTTAAAGTGGGTCAAACACCTTAATATGAGACAGTACCATAAAACTCCTAGAAGATAATGTAGGGAAACATCTTGAAGCCCTTTTATTAGGAGGTTGCTTCTGAGACCCTACACCCAAAGCACAAGCAATGAAAGAAAAAATAGATAAATGGGAACTCATCAAAATTAAAAGCTTCTGTACCTCAGAGGAATTTGTCAAGAAGGGGAAGAGGCAGCCAACTCAATGTGAAAAATATTTGGAGACCATGTATTTGATAAAAGACTGATCTCTTGCATATATACAGAAATCCTACAACTTAATGATAATAGTACAAACAACCCAATAATAAAATGGGCAAAGATATGAAAAGAAATTTCTCTGAAGAGGAAATACAAATGGCTAAGAACACATGAAAAAATATTCATCTTCACTACCTGTTAGGGAGATGCATATCAAGACCACAATGATATATCATCTCACACCGATAAGAATGGCTGCCATTAAACAAATGGGAAAATACAAGTGTTGGAGAGGATGTGGAGAATTTGGAACTCTTATTCATTGCTGGTGGGGCTATATAATGGTACAGCCACTCTGGAGAACAGTCTGGCAGTTCCTCAGAAAACAAGATATCAAGTTACCCTTTGACCCAGCAATTTCACTTCTTGGTATATACCCAGAAGATCTGAAAGCAGTGACATGAACAGATATTTGCACACTGATGTTCATAGCTGCATTATTCACAATTGCCAAGAAATGGAAACAATCCAAATGTCCTTCAACAGATGAGTGGATAAACAAAATGTGGTATAGACACATGATGGCAGTTAGAAGGAATGAGGTTGTGGAACATATGACAACATGGATGAACCTTGAAGACATAATACTGAGTGAAATTAGCCCAACACAAAAAGAGAGAAATTGTGTGTTACCACTAATGTGAACTCAGTGAAAAAATGTTAAATACTTTATGTTGTAGAATGTAGGAGACCTAGAGATAGACATCAGCTAGTGAAGGTGGAACAGTAATATAATAAGAACAGATAAGCTATTGGGGGTAATCTTAATATTATGGGAATGCTCAGGTATGTTTATGCTTTGTTAATTTTCTTGGGCTATAGTAGGACATGGAAGCAATGTAGTTATTTAGGTTGTTTTTCATATTCCTTTGTTTTTGTTTGAAATGTTTTTTTTAAATTTTTGGATAAAGTTAAAAAACTAAAATATGAAAAGGTCATACAACAACAAAAAACACCAAGAATCCTATACCACTCCCTTGTATCTCTCCTTATAGACATTTAGCTTTGGTATAGTGACTTTGTTACAATTCATGCAAGCATATGATAATGCTACTCTTAACTACAGACTCTAGTTTGAATTGATAATATTTTTGCCATATACTATCCAGTTTTCAACACCTTGCAATGTTGATATTTCGTTTGTTCTCTGTAATGTAAAAACATTCTTATATTAGTACACTTAATTAACATCATTGACCACTCTAGGAGTCACTAAGTTTTACACTCCTAGTCTTTATCCTTTCTTTCTTTCTGGTATCATACATGTCCATAGCCTTCCTCTTTCACCCAGACTCACAGTCATCGTTGTTCAGAGTACTTACAATACTGTGCTACCGTCACACAGTATTTTGCTATTTATTTCTGAAACTATACAATCAATCCTGTTGAACATTCTGTACTCCTTCAGCATCAGATGCCTTATCTCTACTGTCCGGATAAACTGTGTTCTCAACTTTAACTTTCAAGGTTTGCTCATTAATATTAGTTCATATAAATGAGACAACACAGTATCTGTTCTATTGTTTCTGGCTAATTTCACTTAATGTAATGTCTACTGTCCACCAATTTGTCTTTTGGATTTATATGTCTAATATTATTTTATTTTAGTTTTTTCTCTCCCTTTTTATCCTTACTGATAGTCTTCATTTCTACACTCTTCTCTGAAACTCTCCAATTTTTCCTATCTGCCTGTAGCATTCCCTTTCACTAATTCCTTGTTCACAAATTCACCCAGTGTATTTTTGTCTGGAGATACATTAAACACTCCCTCATTTTTTAAGGACAGTTTCGCTGCTTATAGAATTCTTGGTTAGCAGTTTTTTTCTTTCAGTATATTAAATATATCACACCACTGCCTTCTTGCCTCCATGGTTTCTACTGAGAAATCTGCATGTATTCTTACTGAGCTTCCATCTTATGTGATGGATTGTTTTTATCTTGTGGCTTTCAGAATTCTCTCTTTGCCTTTCACATTTGATAATCTGATCATTAAATGTCATGGAGTAGGTCAATTTGGATCTATTCTATTTGGGGTACACTGTGATTCTTGGATCTGTAATTTTATATCTTTCATAAGAGATGGGAAAATTTCAGTGCTTATTTCCTCCATTATTGTTTCTGCCCTTTTTCCCTTCTCTTCTTCTGGGAGACCCATGAAACATATTCAAGCACTTCATATTGTCATTCAGTTCCCTGAGATGCTCCTCATATTTATCCATTGTTTTCCCTATCTGTCCTTTTGTGTGAAGGATTTCAGATGTCTTGTCCTCCAGTTCATGAATCCTTCCTACTCCCTCTTCAAATCTGCTGCTGTATATCTCCATTGTTTTTTTCATCTCTTTTATTTTGCCTTTCTTTCCCATATGTTCTGCCATTTTTTTCCAAGCTTGTGAAATTTTCTTTATGGTCACACCATATCTTCTTTATATCCCTAATCTGCTTTTTTATGTGCTAGAAGTATTTTGTATTATGAAATATTGCAAACATGAAGTTATGGAAATTAAAATAACAGATACTTGTGTACTTAACATTTGGCTTTAACAATTGTTAACATTTTGTTGTATTTGCTACAGGTAAGTTTTTTAAATTCAGTTTTATTGAGATATATCCACATGCCATACAATCATCCATGGTGTACAATCAACTGTTCACAGTACCATCATATACTTGTACATTCACCAAACCAATCTGTTTTTGAACATTTTCCTTTTACCAGAAAGAATCAGATTAAGAATAAAAATAAAAATAAAAAGGAGCACCCAAATCATCCCCCATCCCACCCTATTTTTCATTTAGTTTTTGTCCTCATTTATCTACTCATCCATCCATACACTGGAAAAAGGAAGTGCTATCCACAAGGTTTTCACAATCACACTGTCAGCCCTTGTAATCTACATTATTATATAATTGTCTTCAGGAGTCCAGACTGCTGGGTTGGAGTTTGGTAGTTTCAGGTATTTACTTCTAGCTATTCCAGTACATTAAAGCCTAAGAAATGTTATCTATATAGTGTGTAAGGATGTCCACCAGAGTGACCTCTCAACTCCATTTGAAATCTCTCAGCCACTGAAGCTTTATTTTGTTTCATTTCACATCCCACTTTTGGTCAAAAAGATATACTGGATCCCATCATGCCACGTCCAGATTCATCCCCAGGAGTCATATCCTGTGTTGCCAGAGAGATTTGCATGCCTGGGAAACAGTTCCCACATGGAGGGAAGCAGTGAGATCACTAGCCAAGGTGGCTTACTTAGAGAGAAAGGGCCACCTCTGAGCAAAAAAGAGGCACTCAGGGGGAAACACTCAGGCACAATTATAAGCAGGTTTAGCCTCTCCTTTGCAGTAACAAGCTTCATAGGGGCAAGCCTCAAGACAGCTCAGCATGTCAAGCTGTCGATTCTCAGTGTTTGTGAGAACATCAGCAACAATCCAGGTGAAGAAGTCGAACATTTCCACATCCTCCCTCAGCTACTCAGGGGGCCCTGAACATATGTTTTTATTCTCAGCCCAAATTACTTTGGGATATGTTGCTATTTCACTCTAACCTATACAGACCTACCATATCTCACTTCCTATTCAAAGTTCCATATAATTGTGGTGTTTGAAAAAACTGACTGTTAGAAGTTATATTGTTTAGAAAATATAGATCCTACAACCAAGTAAACATTTCTTCTTTTGGTCTCACATGGAAGTTGAAGTTTTAACACACAGTTTCAACCTCTACCCTTGGCCCAATTTGCCATAGTCTTAACCAGATCTTCTTCATTCATATCTCTAATTGAACTCTGGGTTCTTTTTCAGCTTTTTTTTTTTTAACAGTTGCTGTATGTGCTAATACTGACATTCATATCTCCTGAGCTCTAGCTCTGAGTTTCAGGTGTCACACAAATACCCAACATTCCAGACACCAATCAGATTATATACCTAGACTTTGGAGATAACCATTACAATTCAGGAATAGATTTGACTGCTGTAAGACCTTATAATCTAGGGACTGTTACAATAATCATTTCCCTGTTAGGCTGTGCTCTAAGATGCAATTCTGAGTTTACTTATTGTAGTTAGTCCATATTGGTGAGGCATTATAGTGTTTGCCTTTTTTTCTGGCATACTTCAAAATGCTGTCTACAGGATCCACTCACCTCACTGCATGTCTTACAGCTTCACCCCTTCTTGTAGTTGCTCAATATTCCATTGCATGCATACACCACAATTCACCATTCTGTTCTTCAGTTAATGTACCCTTAGGCCACCTCACCCACTGCACATCACAAATACTGCCTCCATAAATACCAATGTGCAAATGTCCATGTCTCCGCTCTCAGAACTTCCAAGTACATACCCCATAATGAGGTTGCAAGAACTTATGGACCCCACATACTTAGTTCCTTGTGGAACCACCAGAGTGACCTGCAGAAAGGCTACACCATTCTGCCTCCTCATCAATAGTAGATACACCCTCTCTCCATGTTTTCTCCAGCACTTTAACACCTATGTATATTTTTCCTACAATTTTATGGAGATATAGTCACATAACACACAATTGTCCACAGTGTGTAATCAGTTGTTCATAGTATCATCATATATTTGTACAATTATCACCACAGACAGCACTTGAACATATTGATTACTATGAAAACTTTTTTTTGGTGAATAATAAAAAAGATAATAATAAGAAAAATAAAGTGTCATACAATACAATATATTAGTAAGGACAGAAAGCACCACTACCAAGAATCCCATATCCCTCCTTTATATCCTCCTCTCATACAGATTTAACTGTGGTATATTGCTTTTGTTACATTTAATGGAACCATATTACAATGTTACTGTTGACCATAGACTCCAGTTTCCTTTGATTATATGTTTTTCCCAAGTACCATCCTTTTTTCAACACTGTGCATGGATGACATTCATTTGTTCTCCCACATGTGAGAATATTTTTATATTTGTACATTTAGTAACAGTCATTGGCCACTCTAGTTTCTGCCATGTTACACAGTTCCAGTCTTCATCATCTATCTTACTGCTAGTGTCCTACATTCCCCTATCCCACTTCTTTCAGCCTTACTCACAGACATCTTTGGTGTAATTACAATATTATGCTACCATCACACAGTATTATGATATCTATTTCTGGATCTATATAATCAATCCTGCTGAACATTCTGTAGTCCTTCACCATCAAATGCCTTATCTCTACCCTCTTTCTATCTCCTGGTAGCCTGTGTTATCAGATTTAACTTTCAAAGTTTGCTCACTAATGTTAGTTCCTATTAGAGAGACCATAGAGTATTTGTTATTTTGTTTCTGGCTAACTTCACTCAACATAATGTCTTCAAGATTCATCCATGTTATTATATGTTCCATGTGTTTGTTCCAGCTTACAGCTGTATAATATTCCATCATATGTATATACCACAGTTTGTTTACCCACTCATCCATTGATGGACATTTGGGCTGCTTCCTTCTCTTGGCAATCATGGATAATGACACAACAAACATCAGTTTACAAATGTCCATTTGTGTCTTAAGTTGCACTTCCTTTGAGTATATATCTAGCAATAGAATAGCTGGGTCATATGGTTGACCTATACTTAGCTTCCTGAGGAAACTCCACACTGTCTTCCAGAGTGGTTGCACCATTCTACATTCCCACCAACAATGAATAAGTGTGCCTCTTTCTCCACATCCTCTCCAGCACTTGTAGTTTTCTGTTTTTTGGATAATGGCCATTCTGGTAGGTGAGAGATGATATCTCATTGTGGTTTTGATTTGCATTTCCCTAATATCCAGTGAAGTTCAGCATTTTTTCATGTTTTTCAGCCGCTTGTATTTCCTCTTCAGAAAAGTGTGTTGCCATGTCATTTGCCCATTTTTTAATTGGGTTGTTTGTCTTTCTATTGTTGAGTTGTAGGATTGCTTTATTTTATTTTATTTTATTTTATTTTATTTTATTTTATTTTATTTTATTTTATTTTATTTTTCATGTTTTCATGCATTTTATTTTTCTAGCAAGGTCCTTTTATTATTTTTTTAATAAGAAATTTTATTTTGAGATAAATTCAAACTTACAGGAACAGTTGCAAAAACCATGCAAACCCTATACATAGAACTCCAGCATACCCTGACCCCCTCCCCCAATCCCCCAATCCACCACCTTTAACATTCTGTAAAACCATTTCTTTTTTCTTTCCCTCCCTCCCTCTCTCCCTCCCTCTCTCTCTCCCTATCACCCATCATCTACTGCTCTGTCTTCTGAACATATGAGAGGAAACTGCACACATCCTTGAAAAAACAATATAATTCACATATACATTTCCCATGAACAAGAACATTCTTTTATGCAATCCCATTAAACACAACTAAGAAGTTCAAGAAATTCAACCTTGATACAAATCTTACATTCCATATTTCCTTTTTTTTTCACTTAAGCCCCATCTGTGTCCCTTTGAGCCTCCTCGCCTCCACGTAGGATTGCCTTATATATTCAGGACATTAAACCCTTATCTGATATGTGCTTTCCAAATATTGTCTCCCATTGTGTATGCTGCCTTTTTACTTTTTTAACAAAGTCCTTTGATGTAGAAAAGTGTTTGATTTTGAGGAGATCCCACCTGTCAACTTGTTCTTTGGTTGCTCATACTTTGGGTGTAAGGTCTAGGAAACCACCTCCTATCAAAAGATCTTTAAGATACTTCCTTATATTTTCTTCTAAGATTCTTATGGTTTTAGTGCCTTTGTTTAGGACTTTGATCCACTTGGAGTTAATTTTTGTATAAGGTGTGAGGTAGGAGTCCTCCTTCATTCTTTTGGAAATGGATATCCAGTTCTCCAAACACCATTTATTGAAGAGGCTACTCTGTCACAGTTGCTTTGGCTCAAGAGACTTATCAAAGATCAATTGTCCATAGATGCCAAAGTCTACTTCTGAGCACTCAATTAGATTCCATTTGTAGTAACTCTGTCCTTATGCCACTACCTTGCTGTTTTGAGAACTGTAGCTTTGTAACATGCTTCAAAGTCAGGTAGTGTGAGACCTCACAGTTTGTTCCTCTTTCTCAAGATATTTTTGGCTATTCAGGGCACTTTGCTCTTCCAAATAAATTTGGTTATTGGTTTGTCTATTTGTGCAAGATAAGCTGTTGGGATTTTAATTGGTATTGCATTGAAACTTTAAATCAGTTTAGCTAGAGTTGACATCTTAATTATATTTAGTCTTCCAATCCATGAACATAGTATGTTCTTCCATTTTTTTAGGTCCTGTTCAATTTCTCTTAGCAGTTGCTTGTAGTTTTCTTTGTGTAGTTCTTTTGTGGCCTTTGTTAAGTTTATTCCTGAATACTTGATTCTTTTTGTGACTGTTGTAAATGGAATTTTTCTTTATTTCTTCCTCTTGTTGCACATTACTTGTGTATAAGAACACTACAGATTTTTGCATGTTGATCTTGTAGCCTGCCACCTTGCTGCATTCATTGATTAGCTCTAATAGCTTTGCAGTAGATTTTTCTGGATTTTCTACATATCAAGTCATGTCATTAGCAAACAGTGAAAATTTTACTTCTTCCTCTACAATTTGGATGTCTTTTACTTCTTTTTGTTGCTTAATTGCTCTAGCTAGAACTTCCAGCACAATGGGGAATAGCAATGATGACAGTGGACATTCCTGTCTTGTGCCGGAATTTGGAGGGAAAGCTTTCAATTTCTCTCCATTGAGTATAATGTTAGCTGTGGGTTTTTGATATACTGCCTTTATCATATTGAGAAAGTTCCCTTCTATACCTGTCCTTTGAATTGTTTTCATCAAGAAAGGATGTTGAATTTTGTCAAATGCATTTTCTGCATCGATTGAGATGATCATGTGGTTCTTTTGCTTTGATTTATTGATGTGGTATGTTACATTAATTGATTTTCTTGTTTTGAACTAGCCTTACATATTTGCAATAAACCCCACTTGGTCATGGTGTGTAATTGTTTTAGTATTCTGCTGGATTCTATTTGTGAGTATTTCTTTGAGGATTTTTGAATCTATATTCATTAAAAAGATTGGTCTATAATTTTCTTCTTGTAGTATCTTTGTCTGATTTTTGTATTAGGGTGATGTTGACTTCATGGAATGAATTAGGTAGCTTTCTCTCCTCTTCAATATTTTTTGAAGAGATTGATCAGGATTGTTATTAATTCTTTCTTGGATGCTTGATAGAATTTACATGTGAAACCATCTGGTGCTTGGCTTTACTTTTGGGGGGAGCTTTTTCATAACTGACCCAATCTTTTTATTTGTGATTGATTTTTTGAGGCAGTCTACTTCTTCTCAGATCAGTGTTGGTTGTTTATGCTTTTCTAGTAAATGTTGTCCATTTTGATTAAGTTGTCCAGTTTATTGGAATATAGTTGTTCACAGAATCTTTTCATTATCTCCTTTATTTCTGCAGGGTCAGTAGTTATGTTTCCTTTCCCATTTCTGATTGCATTTATTTGCATTTGCCTGCCCTTTCTCTCTCTCTCTCTCTCTCTCACTCTCTCTCTCTCTCTCTCTCTCTCTCTCTCTCTCTCTCTTTTTTTTGGCCTAGCCAAGGATCCATCAATTTTGTTGATTTTTTTGAAGAACCAGCTTCTGGTTTTGTTGATTCTCTCTATTGTTTTCCTGTTTTGTTTCATTTATTTCTGCTTTAATCTTTGTTATTTATTTCCTTCTCTTCACTTTGGGGTTTATTTGTGTACTTTCTGTAGTTCCTCCAGGTGAACATTTAATTCCCCAATTTTTGCTCTCTCTTCTCTTTTAATATAAGCATTTATGGCAAAAAATTTCCCTTTCAGCACTGCCTTTGCTGCATCCCACAGGTTTTGGTATGTTGTGTTCTCATTCTCATTTCCTCGAGGTATTTACTAATTTCTCTTGTAATTTCTTCCTTTACCCACTGGTTTTCTAAGAGTGTGTTATTTAGTCTCCATATATTTGTGAATTTTACAATCTTCTTCCTGTTATTTATTTCCACCTTCATTCCATTATTATCTGAGATAGTGTTGTTTATAATATCAGCATTTTTAAATTTATTGAGACTTGCTCTGTGACCCAGCATGTGGTGTATCCTAGAGAACATTCCATGAGCACTTGGAAAAAATGTGTATCCTATTCTTTTGGGGTGTAGTGTTCTATAAATGTCTGTCAAGTCAAGTTCATTTATCATACAATTCAATATCTCAATTTCCTTGTTGATCCTCTGTCCAGATGTTCTATCCATTGATGAGAGTGGTGTATTGAATTCTCCAACTGTTCCAACTACTGTTGTGGAGTTATCTACTTCTCCTTTCAGTGTCCTCAGTATTTGCCTCATGAATTTTGGGGCACTCTAGCTTGGTGCATAAAGATTTATGATTATTAGTTTTTCTTGATGAATTGACCCTTTTATTAATATATAGAGTCCTTCTTTGTCTCTTTTAATTGTTTTACTTTTGAAGTCTACTTTGTCTGATGTTAATATAGCTACTCCTACTTTTTTCTGGTTGCTCTTCACATGAAATATCTTTTTCCAATCTTTCACTTTCAGCCAATTTTTGTCCTTCTTTCTAACAAATGTGTTCATGTCACTGCTTTCAGATCTGGTATAAACAGATGTGATTGCTGGATCAAAGGATAAATCTATATCTAGTTTTCTAAGTAAATGCCAGGCTGTCTTCCAGAGTGGCTGTACCATTATACAGTCCCACCAACAATGAATGAGTTCCAATTTCTCCACATCCTCTCCAGCATTTGTAATTAACTCTTTGTTTAATTGCAGCCAATCTAATTGGTATGAGATGATATCTCACTGTGGTTTTAATTTGCTTCTTCCTAATAGCTGGTGAAGCTGAGTAATTTTTCATGTGTTTTTCGGCCATTTGTATTTCCTCTTCAGATAACTTTTTCACATCTTTTGCCAATTTCATAATTGTGGTGTCTGTGCTATTGTCATCGAGTTGTAGGATTTCTTTATATATGCAAGATATCAGTCTTTTATCAGATACATGGTTTCCAAATATTTTTCTCATTGAGGTGGCTGCCTCTTCACCTTATTGACAAATTCTTTTGAGGTACAGAAAATTTTAGTTTGACGAGTTCCCATTTATCTATTTTTTCTAAGATTGCTTGTGCTTTGTGTGTAAGGTCTAGGTAGTGACCACCTAATACAAGTTCTTGAAGATACTTTCATAAATTATCTTCTAGGAGTTTTATGGTACTGTCTCATGTTGAGGTCTTTAATCCACTTGAGTTAACTTTTGTGTATGGGGTGAGGTAGGAGTCCTCTCATTCTTTTGGGAATGGATATCCAACTCTCCCTGCCCCATTTGTTTAAAAGTCTGTTATGTCCCAGTTCAGGGGTCTGGGGAGACTTATCAAAGATCAGTCAACCATTGATCTAGGGGTCTATCTCCAAATTCTCAGCTTGGTTCTGTTGATCAATACATCTATCTTTGTGCCAGTAACATGCAGTTTTGACTACTATTGATTTACAATAAGCTTCAAAGCTTGTAAGTCCTCCCACTTTGTTTTTCTTTCTTAGAAAGTTTTTAGCAATTAGAGGCATCTTCTCTTAACAAATAAATTTGATAACTAGCTTTTTCCTAGTCTGCAAAGTAGGTTGTTGGAATTTTAATAGGGTTTGCATTGAATCTGTAGATGAGTTTGAGTAGAATTGATATCTTAATGACATTTAGCCTTTCTATCCTTGAACAATGAGTATTTTCCATATTTTTAGGTCCCTTTCTATTTCTTTTAGTAAAGTGATGTAGTTTTCTTTGTATAGGTCTTTTACATTTTTGGTTAGGTTTTTTCCTAGGTACTTGATTTGTTTAGTTGTTATTGAAACTGGTATCTTTTCCTTGAGTGGCTCTTCAGTTTGGTTGTTTCTAGTGCATAGGAACATTACTGACTTATGTGCATTAATCTTGTATCCTGCTACTTTGTTAAATATTTTTATTAGCTCTAGTAGCTGTGTCATTGATTTCTCAGGGTTTTCCAGATGTAACATCATATCATCTTCAAATAATGACAGCTTTACTTCTTCATTTTGAATTTGGATGCCTTTTATTTCTTTGTTTTGCTGGATTGCCCTGGCTAGCACTTCTAGCACAATGTTGAATAACAGTGATGACAGAGGTCATCCTTGTCTCATTTGTGATCTTAGACAGAAGGCATTCTGTCTCTTGCCATTTAGTACTATATGCTGGCTGTGTGTATTTCATATATGCCCTTTATTATATTGAGGAAGTTTCCTTAAATTACTACCTTTTGAAATATTTTTATCAAAAAAGGATGCTGGATTTTGTCAAATTCTTTTCTGCATCAATTGAGATGATCATTTAATTTTTCCCTTTTGATTTGTTAATGTGTTATAGTATATTGATGGATTTTCTTATGCTGAACTATCCTTGCATGCCTGGAATGAACCCCACTTGGTCATGGTGTATGATTTTTTTAAAAGTTTCTTTGGATTCAATTTGCAAGCATTTTGTTGAAAATTTTTGCATCTATATTCATTAGGGAGATTGGCCTGTAGTTTTCCTTTCTTGTAGCAGCTTTACCTGGTTTTTGTATTAGAGTGATGTTAGCTTCATAAAATGTGTTAGGTAGTGTTCCATTTTCCTCAATGTTCTGAAAGAGTTTAAGCAAGATTGGTTCAGTCATTTTTGGAAAGTTTGATAGAATTCCCCTGTGAAGTCATCTGGCCCTGGGCATTTATTTTTGGGAAGTTTTTGATGACTGATTGGATCTCTGCTTGTGATTGGTTTGTTGAGATCTATTTCTTCTCTTGTCAGTCTGCATTGTTCATGTGTTTCCAGCTAATTCTCCATTTCCTCTACATTATCTAGTTTGTTGGCATACAGTTGTTCATAGTATCCTCTCATATTTTTTTTTTTAAATTTCTTCAGGATCCACAGTAATGTTACCACTTTCATTCATTATTTTGTTAATTTGGATCTTCTCTCTTAGATTTTGTCAGTCTAGCTAGGGGCTTGTCAGTCTTGTTGATCTTCTCAAGGAACAAACTTTTGGTGGTATTTATTCTCTCTATTGTTTTTTTATTCTCTGTGTCATTTATTTCTGCTGTCATCCTTGTTAGTTCTTTTCTTCTAGTTGGTTTAGGGTTAGTTTGCTGTGCATTTTATAGCTTCAGTTGCTCCATTAGTTCTTCGATTTTCTCTCTTTCTTCCTTTATAATATATTCATTTAGAGCTATAAATTTCCCCCTCATTACTGCCTTTGCTGCATCCCATAGCTTTTTTTTTTTTTTTTTTTTATCATCATTTTATTGAGATATATTCACATACCACGCAGTCATACAAAACAAATTGTACTTTCGATTGTTTACAGTACCATTACATAGTTGTACATTCATCACCTAAATCAATCCCTGACACCTTCATTAGCACACACACAAAAATAACAAGAATAATAATTAGAGTGAAAAAGAGCAATTGAAGTAAAAAAGAACACTAGGTACCTTTGTCTGTTTGTTTGCCTCCCCTACTTTTCTACACATCGATCCATAAACTAGACAAAGTGGAGTTTGGTCCTTATGGCATTCCCAATCCCACTGTCACCCCTCATAAGCTACATTTTTATACAACTGTCTTCGAGATTCATGGGTTCTGGGTTGTAGTTTAATAGTTTCAGGTATCCACCACCAGCTACCCCAATTCTTTAGAACCTAAAAAAGGTTGTCTAAAGTGTGCGTAAGAGTGCCCACCAGAGTGATCTCTCGGCTCGTTTTGGAATCTCTCTGCCACTGAAGCTTATTTCATTTCCTTTCACATCCCCCTTTTGGTCAAGAAGATGTTCTCCATCCCATGATGCCGGGTCTACATTCCTCCCCGGGAGTCATATTCCACGTTGCCAGGGAGATTCACTTCCCTGGGTGTCTGATCCCACGTAGGGGGGAGGGCAGTGATTTCACCTTTCAAGTTGGCTTAGCCAGAGAGAGAGGGCCACATCTGAGCAACAAAGAGGCATTCAGGAGGAGACTCTTAGGCACAAATACAGGGAGGCCTAGCCTCTCCTTTGCAGCAACCGTCTTCCCAAGGGTAAAACTTATGGTAGAGGGCTCAACCCATCAAACCACCAGTCCCCTATGTCTGTGGTCATGTTAGCAACCATGGAGGTGGGGTAGGCGAATACCCCTGCATTCTCCACAGGCTCCTCAAGGGGGCACTACATCTTTTTTTTTTTTTTTTCCTTGTTTGTCTTTTTTCTTTTTTTTTTTTTTTTAACTTTCCCTTCTTTTTTCAAATCAACTGTATGGAAAAAAAAAGTTAAAAAGAAAACAAACATACAATAAAAGAACATTTCAAAGAGACCATAACAAGGGAGTAAGAAAAAGACAACTAACCTAAGATAACTGCTTAACTTCCAACATGTTCCTACTTTACCCCAAGAATGTTACATACTATAGCAACATTTCAGTGAACTTGTTCCTACTACATCCATCAGAAATTAACAGACCATAGTCATTTCTGGGCATCCCCAGAACGTTAAATAGCTTATCTGTTCTTCTTGGATTATTGTTCCCCCTTCCTTAATTGCTCTCTACTGCTAGTTCCCCTACATTCTACATTATAAACCATTTGTTTTACATTTTTCAAAGTTCACATTAGTGGTAGCATATAATATTTCTCTTTTTGTGCCTGGCTTATTTCGCTCAGCATTATGTCTTCAAGGTTCATCCATGTTGTCATATGTTTCACCAGATCGTTCCTTCTTACTGCCGCGTAGTATTCCATCGTGTGTATATACCACATTTTATTTATCCACTCATCTGTTGATGGACATTTGGGTTGTTTCCATCTCTTGGCAATTGTGAATAATGCTGCTATGAACATTGGCGTGCAGATATCTGTTCGTGTCACTGCTTTCCGATCTTCCGGGTATATCCCGAGAAGTGCAATCGCTGGATCGAATGGTAGCTCTATCTCTAGTTTTCTAAGGAACTGCCAGACTGACTTCCAGAGTGGCTGAACCATTATACAGTCCCACCAACAATGAATAAGAGTTCCAATTTCTCCACATCCCCTCCAGCATTTGTAGTTTCCTGTTTGTTTAATGGCAGCCATTCTAACCGGTTTTAGATGGTATCTCATTGTGGTCTTAATTTGCATCTCTCTAATAGCTAGTGAAGCTGAACATTTTTTCATGTGTTTCTTGGCCATTTGTATTTCCTCTTCAGAGAACTGTCTTTTCATATCTTTTGCCCATTTTATAATTGGGCTGTCTGTACTATTGTCATTGAGTTGTAGGATTTCTTTGTATATGCAAGATATCAGTCTTTTGTCAGATACATGGTTTCCAAAAATTTTTTCCCATTGAGTTGGCTGCCTCTTTACCTTTTTGAGAAATTCCTTTGAGGTGCAGAAACTTCTAAGCTTGAGGAGTTCCCATTTATCTATTTTCTCTTTTGTTGCTTGTGCTTTGGGTGTAAAGTCTAGGAAGTAGCCTCCTAATACAAGGTCTTGAAGATGTTTTCCTACATTATCTTCTAGGAGTTTAATGGTACTTTCTTTTATATTGAGATCTTTGGTCCATTTTGAGTTAATTTTTGTGTAGGGGGTGAGGTAGGGGTCCTCTTTCATTCTTTTGGATATGGATATCCAACTCTCCCAGCCCCATTTGTTGAAAAGACCATTATGGCTCAGTTCGGTGACTTTGGGGGCCTTATCAAAGATCAGTCGGCCATAGATCTGAGGGTCTATCTCTGAATTCTCAATTCGATTCCATTGATCTATATGTCTATCTTTGTGCCAGTACCATGCTGTTTTGGTAACTGTGGCTTTATAATAAGCTTCAAAGTCAGGGAGTGTAAGTCCTCCCACTTCGTTTTTCTTTTTTAAAGTGTCTTTAGCAATTCGAGGCATCTTCCCTTTCCAAATAAATTTGATAACTAGCTTTTCCAAGTCTGCAAAGTAGGTTGTTGGAATTTTGATTGGGATTGCATTGAATCTGTAGATGAGTTTGGGTAGAATTGACATCTTAATGACATTTAGCCTTCCTATCCATGAACATGGAATATTTTTCCATCTTTTAAGGTCCCCTTCTATTTCTTTTAGTAGAGTTATGTAGTTTTCTTTGTATAGGTCTTTTACATCTTTGGTTAAGTTTATTCCTAGGTACTTGATTTTTTTAGTTGCTATTGAAAATGGTATCTTTTTCTTGAGTGTCTCTTCAGTTTGTTCATTTCTAGCATATAGAAACATTACTGACTTATGTGCATTAATCTTGTATCCCGCTACTTTGCTAAATTTGTTTATTAGCTCTAGTAGGTGTATCGTTGATTTCTCAGGGTTTTCTAGATATAAGATCATATCATCTGCAAACAATGACAGTTTTACTTCTTCTTTTCCAATTTGGATGCCTTTTATTTCTTTGTCTTGCCGGATTGCCCTGGCTAGCACTTCCAGCACAATGTTGAATAACAGTGGTGACAGCGGGCATCCTTGTCTTGTTCCTGATCTTAGAGGGAAGGCTTTCAGTCTCTCACCATTGAGTACTATGCTGGCTGTGGGTTTTTCATTTATGCTCTTTATCATGTTGAGGAAGTTTCCTTCAATTCCTACCTTTTGAAGTGTTTTTATCAAAAACGGATGTTGGATTTTGTCAAATGCTTTTTCAGCATCTATTGAGATGATCAATTGATTTTTCCCTTTCGAGTTTTTAATGTGTTGTAATACATTGATTGTTTTTCTTATGTTGAACCATCCTTGCATGCCTGGAATGAACCCCACTTGGTCATGGTGTATGATTTTTTTAATGTGTCTTTGGATTCGATTTGCAAGTATTTTGTTGAGGATTTTTGCATCTATATTCATTAGGGAGATTGGCCGGTAGTTTTCCTTTTTTGTAGCATCTTTGCCTGGTTTGGGTATTAGATTGATGTTAGCTTCATAAAATGAGTTAGGTAGTGTTCCATTTTTTTCAATGTTTTGAAAGAGTTTGAGTAAGATTGGTGTCAGTTCTTTCTGGAAAGTTTGGTAGAATTCCCCTGTGAAGCCATCTGGCCCTGGGCATTTATTTGTGGGAAGATTTTTGATGACTGATTGGATCTCTTTGCTTGTGATGGGTTGGTTGAGGTCTTCTATTTCTTCCCTGGTCAGTCTAGGTTGTTCATATGTTTCCAGGAAATTGTTCATTTCTTCTACATTATCCAGTTTGTTGCCATACAGTTGTTCATAATATCCTCTTATAATTTTTTTAATTTCTTCAGGATCTGCAGTTATGTCACCTTTTTCATTCATTAGTTTGTGTATATGGGTCTTCTCTCTTTTTGATTTTGTCAGTCTAGCTAGGGGCTTGTCAATCTTGTTGATCTTCTCAAAGAACCAACTTTTGGTGATATTTATCCTTTCTATTGTTTTTTTGTTCTCTATGTCATTTATTTCTGCTTTAATCCTTGTTATTTCTTTTCTTGTACTTGGTTTAGGATTGGTTTGCTGTTCATTTTCTAGCTTCTTCAGTTGATCCATTAGTTCTTTGATTTTGGCTCTTTCTTCCTTTTTAATATATGCATTTAGTGCTATAAATTTCCCCCTTAGCACTGCTTTTGCTGCATCCCATAGGTTTTGGTATGTTGTGTTCTCATTTTCATTCGTCTCTATATATTTAGCAATTTCTCTTGCTATTTCTTCTTTAACCCACTGATTGTTTAGGAGTGTGTTGTTTAACCTCCAGGTATTTGTGAATTTTCTAAGTCTCTGATGGTTATTGACTTCTAATTGTATTCCATTGTGGTCAGAGAATGTGCTTTGAATAATTTCAATCTTTTTAAATTTATTGAGGCTTGTTTTATGTCCCAGCATATGATCTATTCTGGAGAAAGTTCCGTGAGCACTAGAAAAGTATGTGTATCCTGTTGATTTGGGATGTAATGTCCTGTAGATGTCTGTTAAATCTAATTCATTTATCAGATTGTTTAGGTTTTCAATTTCCTTATTGGTCTTCTGTCTGGTTGATCTATCTATAGGAGAGAGTGATGTGTTGAAGTCTCCCACAATTATTGTGGAAACATCAATTGCTTCCTTTAGTTTTGCCAATGCTTCTCTCATGTATTTTGTGGCACCTTGATTGGGTGCATAGACATTTACGATTGTTATTTCTTCTTGCTGAATTGCCCCTTTTATTAGTATGTAGTGGCCTTCTTTGTCTCTCAAAACATCCCTGCATTTGAAGTCTATTTTATCTGAGATTAATATTGCTACACCTGCTTTCTTTTGGCTGTAGCTTGCATGAAATATTTTTTTCCATCCTTTCACTTTCAGTTTCTTTGTGTCCCTGTGTCTAAGATGAGTCTCTTGTATGCAACATATTGATGGTTCATTTTTTTTTGATCCATTCTGCGAATCTATATCTTTTAATTGGGGAGTTTAATCCATTTACATTCAACGTTAAAACCGTGAAGGCATTTCTTGAATCGGCCATCTTATCCTTTGGATTATGTTTGCCATATTTTTCCCTCAAAAATATGGAACGCTTCACGAATTTGCGTGTCATCCTTGCGCAGGGGCCATGCTAATCTTCTCTGTATCGTTCCAATTTTAGTATATGTGCTGCCGAAGCGAGCACCCCATAGCTTTTTGATATGTTGTGTTCCCATTTCCATTCTTCTCTCTCTATATAGCAAGTTCTGTTATTTCTTCTTTCACCCACTGATTGTTTAGGTGTGTGTTGTTTCACCTCCAGTTATTTGTGAATTTTCTAAGTATCTGATGGTTATTGATTTCTAGTTGTATTCTATTGTGATCAGTGAATGTTTTTAGAATGACTTCAATTTTTTTTTTTTTTTTTTTTTATTTGGGCTTGTTTTATGGCCCAGTATATGATCTGTTCTGGAGAAAGTTCCATGAGCAGTAGAGATGTAATATTTGGGATGTAATGTTCTATATATTTCTGTTAATTCAAATTTATTTATTGGATTGTTTAGGTTTTCAATTTCCTTATTGTATTCTGTCTCATTGATCTATCTATAGGAGAGTGTGATGTATTGAATTCTCCCACAATTATTGTGGACACATCTATCACTTCCTTTAGTTTTGCCAATGTTTGTCTCATGTATTTTGGGGGCACCTTCATTGGTTGCATAAGCATTTGTGATTGTTATTTCTTCTTGTTGAATTGTCCTTTTATAAGTGTGTAGCTGTCTTCTTCATCTTTGCATGTAAAGTCTATTTTATCTGAGGTTAATATAGCTACTTCTGCTTTCTTTTGGCTGTAGCTTGCATGAAATATATTTTCCATCATTTCACTTTCAATTTCTTTGTGTCCCCATGTCTTAGAAGTATCTCCTGTTAGCAACATATTGATGGTCCATATTTTTAATCCATTCTGCCAATCTACATCTTTTAATAGGGAAGTTTAATCCACTTACAATCAATGTTATTGCTGTGAAGGCATTTCTTGAATCAGCCATCCTATCCTTTGGTTTATGTTCATCAGATATATTTTCTCCTCTCTCTCTTAATATCCTTTAACTTACCCTTACTAAATCTCTTTAGTTCTGAACTTTTCTACATACTTATGTCTCATTTCTTTGTTTCTATGTCAGTAGGACACCATTTAGTATCTCAAGTAGGTCATGTCTCTTGTTAGCAAATTCTCTTAGTATTTGTGAAAAATTTAAGCTCTCCCTTAAATATTAAGGGCAGCTATGCTGGATAAAGAATTCTTGGTTGGCAATTTTTCTCTTTCAGAATTTTCAATATGTCATACCACTGCCTTCTCAGTTCCATGGTGGCTGCTGAGTAGTCAGTGCTTAATGTTAAGCTATTTACCTTGTATGTAGTGAATTGCTTCTCTCTTGCTGCTTTCAGAACTTGTTCCTTCTCTTTAGCATTTGACCATCTGATCAGAATATGTCTCAGAGTTGGTTCATTTGAATTTTTTCTGTTTGGAGTTCATTGGCCATCTATGATTTGTGTATTTGTGTTGTTTACAAGGTTTGGGAAGTTTTTCCCAACAATTTCTTTGAATACTCTTCCTAGCCTTTAGCCTTCTCTTCCCCTTCAGAAATACCAATGATTCTTATATTTGTGTGTTTTATATTGTCCATCATATCCCTGAGATCGAGATCCCTTTTGACTTTTTCAATTTTTCCCCATTCTTTCTTTTGCTTTTTCACTTTTCATTCTTCCATCTTCAATCTCAGTGATTCTCTCCTCAGCTTCCTTTAATCTAGTACTGTGAGTATCCAGAATCTTTTTATTTTGAAAGTGTTTCTTTTATTTCCATAAGATTGTCTACTTTTTATTTACTCTTGCAAATTCTTCTTTATGCTCCTCTAGGGTCTTCTTCATGTTCTTTATATGATGTACCATCATCTCATTGTTTGTCATTAGTCCCTGATTAATTGCTCCTCTAATCTTTTGATTTGGGTGTTTTTGTTTGCATTATCCATATCTTCTGGTTTCTTCATATGCTTTTAATTTTATGTTCTTTTAGGCCTCTTGACATTTTCTTATCTTGATAGGGTTCTTTTAGCATATGCAGTCTTATTTGCAAAATTATCTCTAACTCATCAGAGCTACAGTTTTTTGAAGTGCACTTTCTCTGTCTAACCAAAAGGTGGAGAACACAAACCACCTATTACCCTCAAGCCTGTTCTCCCCCACTTTGTCTATGTCATGAGTGGGGGTCTGAATCTTGTGGGTCCAATCAGTGCACAAAATTTCCATGTGTATTTGTTGCCCACCCTGAATGTGGGGGGTGTGTCTGAGTGGTTAGGGCAGAGCGCAGCTTTAATAATCAAATCTCCCAAGTGTTCCTGGTAACTTAAGGCTGTTGCATGAGTCCAGGATTTTGGCTTAGTCTCCCCACAGTCTGTCTCTACTGCAGACCCACAATTTCCTGGTATTGCTATAGTGCCCTTGTGACTTCTGTGCAGATTCTGCCTCCAAGCCATGCCCTCCAAGGGCCTCCACTGAGGGAATACTGTGCAATGTCACAAGTGAGTGCAGTCCCCAAGGGAAACACAGCATGGCCATCCCCAGCCTGCTGAAGAGATGGCTGTACAGGGCATGGTAAATTTCCCCTTCAGTGGACCTCCACCTTCTTAGCTCTGGGAGAATTAGCTGCATGTATGTGAAAGGATATTGTCCATGCCAAATACTGAGGTGGGTGCTCAGGGTGTGGAAGGGATTCCCATCATGCTCGAATGCATCGCTCTTGCTGCTGGATCTGCAGCTGCTTTTTGGGTTTTTTATCTAATCTGTCTCCAAACACCACCACCACCTCCCCACTTTCTACCGACCTTGGCTGCTGGTTCTTCAGCAGCCTCACTAGCCTGTTTCTGAATGCAGACTCAGTTTCACCAAGTGCACAGTCACTTTGGATTTAGCAGATCTTGTCCAGCCAGTGCATTGCTGGAACTGGTATTCTGGAGCACTTTCTGTCTTTTATCTACTGTTTTTCATGGGGACTTTTTTCCCTATCTCTCCTTAACTGCCATCTTCCCTCTATCCATATCCTCTTATAGTCATTTTTATTTCAGCGTGTTTGGCAGTAGTGTCCCTATTTTCGTTTCTGATTATCCTTATTTGTGCCCTCTGTATTTTTCTTGGTCTGTCTAGCTAAAGGTTTGTCAATTTTATTAATGCTTTCAAAGAATTAACTTTTGGTTTTGTTGATTCTATTGTTTGTTTTGTTCTCTATTCCATTTATCTCTGCTCCAATCTTTATTTCCTTTCTTATGCTCCTTTTTGGTTTTTCTTGCTCTTCTTTCTATTGTTCTTCCAGTTTTGAGGTTACTCGTATGATTTGAAATCTTTTTGCTTTTTAATGTAAACACTTAGAGCTATAAATTTCCCTCTCAGCCCTTTCTTCACTGCATCCAATAAGTTTTTGTATTGTGTTTTATTTTCATTCACCTGAAGTTATTTCCTAATTTGGCTTGTGATTTCCTCCTTAAGCCATTACTTAAGATTTTCTTAATTTCCAAATGTTTGTGAATTTTCCATTTCTCTCTTTTTATTGATTTCTAGCTTCATTCTTTGTGGTTGGAAAATATATATTGTGTGATTTCAAAATTTCTGAATGTATTCAGACTTGCTTTGTGAAACAACATATAGTCTGTTCTGGAGAATTGTCCATAAGCACAAAAGTAGAATGTGTATTCAGTTTCTGTTTGATGTCTTTTAGGTATAGTTGATTCAGCCTATCATTAAAGTCCTGTACTTCCTTAGCAATAGTCTAATTAAATATTCTATCCATTATTGAGAGTGGTATGTTAACACCTCAGTATTAATATATAACAATTTCTCTCTTTAAATCTGCTAGTATTTGCTTCATATATTTTGGAGCTCTGCTCTCAGGTGAATATATATATGCAAATTGTTACATCTACCTATTGAATTGTCCCCTCTGTCAGTGTATAATGGCCATCGTAGTCTCTAATAACTTTTTTTGACTTAAAGTCTGTTTTATCCATTATTAGTATAGCCATTCCAGTTCTCTTTTGGTTCCTACTTGCATGCTTTCACCATCTGCCAACTTGTATCTTTGCATTTAAGGTAAGTCTCCTGCAGAATGCATATATTTGGGGCATGCTTTCTTATCCATTCTGCAAATCTCTGCCTTTTGACTGGAAAGTTTAATCTGTTTACATTTAATATCACTACTGATAATGCAAGACTGTTTTCAGTCATTCTGCTATTTACCCCTTGTAAGTTTTATACCACTTTTGTCCCTCACTTCTGTTAATGCCTACTTTTATATTTGCTTTTTGTTTTGTACCATACTGAGTGACTTCTCTTATCTATCTGGATATAATTTTCATTTATTTTCCTTGTGGTTACAATGGGGTTAAAATATAACATCCTAAATAAAGAACAATCACATTGTCTTCGATACCAACTTATGTTCAATAGCACGCACATATACATTTCCTATGCACCTTTATCCACAACAATTTTTTATACTTGGTACAACATATGTCTTTGATTATTGTATGTTAAAATCATAGGTTTATCATTACTTTTTATGCATTTGCATTCTCACACTCATAGCATGTATGAAGTCTATTTCCATACCAAACAATAAAATATAATAATGGAATGTATAATTACCCAAATGTTTCCCTTTACTACAGGTCTTAATTTCCTTATGTCACTTTGAAATTCTGTGTAGTGTATGTCCTTTCAGTGAAGAGTGGGGGATGGGCACCCACAAGCATTGCTTGTGGGGAAGGTCTACTGATGAACTCCCTCAGCTTTGATTATGTGCAAATGTCTTAATCTCCACCTCATTTTTGAAAGAGACTCTCACCAGACATAAAATTCTTAACTGGAATTTGTTCTTTCAGCAATTTATTTCAACCCACCATCTTCTTATCTCCTAATGAGAAATTGGGACTCAGTATAATTGGGAATCCCTTGTGTGTAACTTTGCTTTTCTTTTGCAGCTTACAGAGCTCTTTCATTGCCCTTTTCATTTGATAGTGTGATCACCATATTATGGGGTGTATTTTTCTTCATATTTATCCTATTTGGCATTCTCTTGCCTTCTTGGATGTGCACATTCCTCTCTTTTGTAAATTTGGTAAGTTGCCTGCCATTATTTCTTTGACTATTACTTCTCCCTTTTTTCTATTTCTTTTCCTTCTGGGACTCCTATAATACATATATTGGCATGCATGATTGTCCCCAAGATGTATTTTAGGTGATTTTCACTTGTACTATTTCCTTTTTGTTTTTGGTCCTCAGCCTGATTCATTTCAAGTGTCTTATCTTTATGTTCACTTATTCTTTCTTCTGCCAGCTTCAATCTCCTCTTGAAAGTATCCTGGGAGTTTTTCATTTCAGTTCAGTTCTTGAGTTTTTCATTTCAGTTCAGACAAGAACATAGAAATGAGAAATTTCTATCTCATTACTTAGAATCTCATATTGCTCATTTGTTGTTTTCCTGATATCTTTTAGTTCTTCCTATGTATTTTCCTTCATCTTCTTGAGTATTTTCAAGACCATTTTTAAAATACATTATTTGGTATACTCACATTCTTTCCTTCCTCATTGGTGCTTTCTGGATTTTTATCCTCTTCCTTGGCTGGGCTATCATTTCTTGTTTCTTTGTTTGTCTTACATTCTTCTCGTGTACAGTGTCCAATACACTGTTAACATTCTATGATATATTCCCTGAGATGTCTGTTTCTCAGTTTTTTAACCAGCTGGTGATAGGCAGAGATATTCTTGAGGTTCAGCACTATCAGGGAGGTCTTTCCAAAGTGAATAAAGTGTGTAAAGTATTCCCTGTCTTTCTGGGCCTATATCTTGTCCTAGGATTTTGCTTGTTAGTTGCTTTTGAGTTCCCCCAATTATGGAGCATGGCTGTCACCTCTGTTTCCCAGGAGTCAGATGTCTGTCTTCTGAGGGTTTGACTCTGTCCCACCTTTGTCCCAGACTGTCCACCTCTGTGGTTTTTATTCTCCTTAAGTTTTCTCAAGGTGCTTTTGCCAGGAGGGCAAATTCAGGTAGGAGGGACACCCAGGAATGGACACTTTCATGTCAGTCTTTCCCCACCACAACAGTTCATAAGACCCAGAAATGGAGAACAGACTGGCTCCAAAGTACCCTGGGGAAGGGATCATTAATGGACCCAAGACCTTCTCTGGTGGGTCCCCAAAACTGAGCTTTCTTGGCCTGCCCAACAAATGCAGCACTTCAGCTAACTGTCCCCAACAACCCTAATGAAATGCTGTATCCTTAATCTCCTCCACACTGTCCCATCCACTGATACTGGAAGCAATGGCTATCAGCTCATTTATCCAAAGTGGGATCAAAAAATGGCTGCTGTCATCTTTGTCCTGGTGTGTTGAAACTTTGGCTTCAGCTACATTTGTCTGAGTGAAATAATAGCTGCCATTAGTGTTAGGACCATAGTGATATAATTTTGCTAATCAAATGCTGCAAACACTGATCAGCCATGATACAGTCCCTGTTCTTTTTTAAACAAAATTATATTGATATATAATCACACACCATACAATCTATTCAAAGTATAAAATCAATGGTTCACAGTATCATCACATATTTGTGTATTCATCAACATGATCACTTTAGGACATCTGCATTACTCCAGGAAAAGAAATAAATAGAAAAAACAAGACCCCCTCAACCATCCCATACCCCTTACCCCTCCCTCTTATTGACAACTAATACTCCACTCTAACCAACTTAAAGACTTTCAATAGAGTTAGGTAAACTAAGACAGTGTAGTATTGTCAGAGATAGATATATAGATAAGTGGAACGGAACAAAACATACAGAAGTAGATCCATACAAACACAGTCAACTGACTTCTGTTTGCTATATGGTTATACAATCATTATCAAAGATCAAGGCAACTGGATTACAGTTCAACATCTTCAGGTATTTCCTTCTGGCTCTTCTAAAACACTGGACACTAAAAGAAAATATCTATATAATGAGTCAGTAGTCACAGTCATTTGTTAAATCCTAATTTCTCAGTGAAACCTCCTCACTCTCATTTGATCTTTTTCTCAATCATTATGGACATCCAGGCAATTACCATTTTAACCTCTTGGTGCTGGAAAGATGTGTTGACCTCTATGGGGAAGATGAACAAAATAAGATGATGACCATGGAGAGACTGGTACCTCTGGTTTTGAAGGCTTGTATGACATAGGATCATTCTGGAGGCCTGAAGCTTCTGAAAAAACAAACTTACTAAGTAAAACTTTTATAGAGATTTAGAGTCCAGTGTTTTCGGGAATATTGTTGGTTGGTGCTTGGTATACTGTGGTAGTCTGCAATATCTGGCTAAATCTTGCATAAGAATAACCTCCAGAATGACCTTTTGACTCTATTTCAAATCCCTTTCAACAGAGATTTCACTTAAACTATAATATGTTCAATTTCTTTTCCCCATTTTGGTCAAGAAGGCATTCTCAATCCCATGATGCCAAGGCCAGGCTTACACTGGGAGTCATGTCACACATTGCCAGGGAGAATTACACTCCTGGGAGCTGTGTCCCTGTTTGGGGTTAATATAGTGAGTTTATTTGCAGAGTTGTCTTAAAGAGAATGGCCACATTTGAGCAACAAAAGAGGTTCTCTAGGCATGTACCTTAGGCAAAATTACATGCAAGCTTAGATTCACCATTGCAAAACTAAGCTTCATAAGGGCAAGCCTCAAGATTGAGCACTTGGCTAATTTAATTGTGAGTCCCTAGTACATGAGAGAATATCAGGAATTACCCAGATGAGGAAGTTTAATAGTTCCATATTTCCCCCAGTCTCTGAAGTAGACTTTTCAAATATTTTTTTTTTCTGCCAAATATGCTCTGAAATGTTTCAGGTATTACATTAACCTGTTCAGAATAATAGGATCTTATTCTTTATTCTAGGTTCCATGTATTTAGGTTGTTTTAAATAAACTGACCAGACAGGTTAAATTAGATAGCATGACAGAGAAATTTTAAATTTTGGAGCAAATGAACATCTTTTGCTTTGGTCTTACACAGAAGTTGAAGTTTTAAAATACAGGCAATACCATCCTTTATTCTGTATGCTGATTTACATTAGTAATAACCAGGTCCATTTCATTCATATCTCTAATTGAAGTCTGATCTTTTATTCAGCTTCTTAAGAGTTGGTGTATGGAATAATGCTGACTTTCAGTTCTACAGAATTCAACTCTGGTCTCAGGTGTCACAAAGATACTCAATTTTTCAGGGAACTACAAGTTTGTACACAAAGAGCAAGGCATCTCAGAATTTAAAAGTAAAAGTTAAAACTCAGGAATAAATATTACTGCTGTAAGAGATTACAATCTATGGACCTTTATGATGAGCCTTATTTGAGCATTCTGTACTCATTAATCATTGATTGCCCAATAACTGCCTACTTTCTATCCCATGATAACCTGTACAGTAGAATTCAATTCTCAGTGTTTGCTCATTATAGTCAGGTTATACTACTGAGACCATATATTATTTGTTCTTTCATTTCTGGCTTATTTCACTCAACAAATATCTTCAAGTTTCATTAACATAGTTGCATACCACATGACTTCATTCTTTCCTGTAGTCACTCAGTTGTTCTATCGTATGTATACATGAAGATTTGCCCTTTCATTCATCAGTCAATGTAGCCTTAGGCCACCTCTTTCCATTGAAAATCATGAATAATAGAACTATAAATGTCAGTGTGCAAATGCCTATTCATGTCCCTGCTTTTGGTTCTTTGAAGTCTTTGTCTAATAATGGGGTTGCAGGATCACATGGTAACCCTATACTTATTCTCCTGTGAAAAGCTACACTGCCTTTCAGAGGGGCTGCACCATTTTGCTTACCCAAAAGTGAGTGAGAATATATCTCTCTTCACATCTTCTTCAACACTTGTATTCATTTGTTTATCCTTAAGCAGTTTTATTCACACACTATGCAATCCATCCTAAGTGTACAATCAATGGTTCCCAGTATAATTACAAAGTTATGGTTTCACAACAACAACCTATAGGAGAAATTTCCATTTCTTCCACAAAGAAAGAAGAGAAAAGAAAAAAGATAAACAAGAAGAATCTCATATCCCTCTCTTAATTCTCCCTCTAATTTAAACTTAGATTTGGTAAATTGCCTTCTTTCAATTAGTGAAAGAATACTACAAGGTTACTATTAACCATAGAACATAGTTTGCATTCATTGTATTTTTCCATATACCATCCCTTTTTTATGATATAAAATTTTATTTTTAAAAAAGTTGCAAAGAAGAAGAAATGCACTTGGTTTTGGCTACATTCAGAGCCCTATAATTCTTCTAAGGTAGTGTATTATGATGTTTTAAAAAGAGATTCTACATTATCTGATGCCTGGTAACACATATTTATTACTTACAACCCCCTCACGTCTCTTGATTTTATGATTGGAGTAGATAGAGTATAAAATAGGTAACATTTTAATTACAGCAGCAATGTAATAATACATGCTTTAAATTCTTCAAAAGTAAGATGGTTACAATCAGTTGTCCTACACTAAAGTAGTCCTTTGAAATTAGTCTTATATAATTAGTATGGCTATAACTCTGATCTGTCTTGGGCAATTCTAGGTTATGCCCATTGTCCTGGCATTAATTGTTAGCTGTGCACACTTTCACTCTCAAAGCCCTGGTTAATTATTGTTGTTCTATGTAGTCAATTGCAGAATAGTTATGTTGAATAAATTTCATAAATTTGATGTACATTCTAGCACAGTAAATATCAATTGTCACTAAAATCTAGAAAATGTGACTGTCACAGTATAAAACATTCCATTATTTAGATAATTTTCTTCTACTGGGAATCAAAGTAAATTTTGTTAATGAATTGAGAGTACCAAGAACAACCAAGTGTTCTGTAAGTCATAACTTTAGATGATTTTGAAAACACTTAAGAATGAAAACTTTTAATCTTTTTAAATTGGGTCAAGGTTATTCAAAAGAAATAGCATTCTAGAATGGATCATACCAGGCTTCAGAAATATAGAAAAAAATAATGGGTTTATCAACCTGTTCTGGAAGATATACGTTCTAGGCAATTTCTAGTTTAGATAATACCTTCGAAGTCCTTCCTGTAAAATTATAACACAACATATAAAATTAAACAAATAGCTTAGATTTTAGGATAGAGTTTACTAAAATCAGTTTGGTCAGTTTAGATTTATATCTTCTCTAGTACATAATGATATATTGATTCATGGTGCTACATCTTCTTTAAAACAATAAAATCTGCAATTTTAAGAGTTATCAAAGTTATATTTAAAATAGCGAACAAAAGGTTTTTGATAATTGTCCAAGAAAGGCAGGGGACTGTTGGGGACGATTAAGGTAGCATGTATAAAATCCACCCTCAGCGATGCCGGAGATATGCAACATGACCACTAGGCTGATGCAATAGCGGCTTAAGTTGCCCTCAGCCTTCTACGGAAGCGATAGCCGTTCGTGCCTAAGATTAGCGCCTAGAGTGCTAGCTTTAATACCTGCCTTCTACCCCAGCAACAGTAGCCACCAATCCTGTGCTAGCCTTACATCTGCCATCCGCCCTAGCAACAGCAGCAGCCAATCCTAGACCGCCACCCACCTTTGCAGCCACCAATCCTAGGCCGCCACCCGTTGGTACTAGCCACTCCCTCTACCTTAGGGTATATATACCCTGCCTCTTCAATAAAGTTTTGCAGCTTGATCAGAAACCTGTCTTCTTCTTGTTCCTCGTGTCTCTTGTCCCATACCATTCTTCCCTCGCAGGAGCTGGAGCCTCGGTTGATCGTCCCACGGGCCGGGACAGGGGACACTCTGGGTGATAAATTCAGATTGGCACATGAGATCAGCTTTCCATATTGGTGAAACACAATACTGATATCATCTCTACTAAATGCTACAGAAAATGAAAACAGAGCAAAATATAATCGTAGGAGTGCTTTAAAAGAATTTTTTCAGAGAATCATATTCCTTAATTATTTTTCCCATTCACCACAGTATATTTCTGATTCATTCATGCCATAGTATGTGTTTATATTCAAAAGTAACGAGTCTACTAGTGATGCACATTGAATCCCAAGACATCAATACATTTGTATACTTGAGAATTAGTCTTTGGATTACTCTTCTTATTCTGATTTTTGTGACCATTTCCAGGAACTAAGGAAGCTTCTGCTGGCAATGAACATGGAGTAGCAGCAAGAGCATCTATAAAATCCCTGAGATGTGATTTGAAACAGTGCTGTGGACTCCTTCTGGCTTGGTGATTTATACAATGTTGCCAACATCTGCCTTCAGTCCCAGTGAAAGATTAAATGTATTGTAGCAGCATATCCCCAAATCTCCCCTAAAGCAGGAACCAGTGAGGCCAGATTTCTATCAAATTTGTTGTCATCTGATTGGATAAAATTACAGCTAATCTGTGGCTATTTGCAAGACTGATCATTTGCTGGGCTAAGCCATTTAGTAACCAAGTATGAAGTGACAGGTCACCTAGGTGATGATAAAAAGGCAAAACAATACCATCCACTATCACTAATTGAATCTTTGAGTGTTCTGAAAGGAAGTCTGGAAGGAGACAAACTTGTGCCAAAAGTTCTGTGTAATCATGACAATGAAATAATAAATATGAGAAAGAACATTTTCAAGAGTGAAGTCCTCCAAAGATTTCTGGTGCTCCTCTCCTTTGTGTGTTCCTGCTATAAGATGAAGGTGCTGAATGCAGGTGGTAGCAAGGTCTACCACTCTATCAACCATAAAACTTCCCTCTGTATCAATAAAAACTGCTTCACCTGCCACTCCTCCAAAATATTCTGGTATCTGTACATCTACTACCAATTGCATATATAATGGTGCTTTTCCAACACCATGTGCAAAACAGATTTCTGTTGTTTTTTTAAGCATACTCCACCCCCAAGAATATTACCTAGTGCTGAACAGAAGGTAACTATGAAGCCCTGAGTATGCTCCTTCTCAAGAAGTTCCAGTGCTGTACACTTCTTGACTGATTGACATGTACCAGCATGTCTTGGTATATTTAAGAGATGTTCTCTTCTTATAAACTGTAGAGTTTCTAAGGCTTCATTTTAGATATCCCAACTTCTTTGCTGACCTCAGAGAGTTTCACCTCCAGGAATTCCTTGGCATTCTGGAAACCCACAGAGACTAGTTTTACCTGCACCATTGAGGACAGCAGGAGACTCCCTAAGTCATGTTACATTTCAAAGTGGAACACTTGAGTGCTCATCCCATTTTTTAATTTTTTTATTTTTAAGCATCTTTTAAATACTTTTAAGGCATTTATGTATCAAAACATTCTTTGCCAAGATTTCACATTAGCTTAAAATTCAATTTAGTCTTTCCATTTCTCTACTGAGGTCTTCACTTCAATGTATTACATAAAAACAGCTTCTGCAGCAGTCAGCATTTCCAGCAACCACACAGTGAGTCCCAGGGTCAGCCTCTTTGTTCCATTATTTGGAGTGAAGAATTCAGATGTTGTTCTGCTGGTCCAGGTTGTTAATAATCTTCTTGTTCCTCCTGTGGGCCCCCTTCATCAGGTACCACATTGCCTTCATCTATGGCATAGAGAATGGCCATAATCCTCAGCAATACAGGATCATTTCACCCTCATTCTCCTGACAAATCAATTCAATATTTCTTAGTTTTTCAAAGCAGAAATCTCTCTCTTTCTCCAAATCTTCAACAGTAAGTTTCATTTTTAACATGTCGCAATGATGACATTAAATTGTTCTCCCTCAAGTCAAATTTTTCTTATTCATGTACACTAAATAACCATGATTGTTCACTCTAGGTTTTGCTATGTTCTACATCCTAGTTTTAATCCTCTATCTTTCCTTCTGGTGTCACACATGTCACTAGCTTTCCTCTTTCAACCATACTCACACTCAGCTTTGTTCATTATACTTACAATTTTGTGCAGTCATCACATTTGTGGATCTTTATAATCAATCCTGTCAAAAGTTCTGTACTCCTTCAGCATCAAGTGTCCAAACACTATACTCTTTCTATGTCCTGATAACCTGTGTCCCCAAGATTAACTCTCAGCGTTTGCTAATTATAGTTTGTTCATATTAGTGAAACCATACAGTATTCGTTCTTTAGTTAATGCCTTATGTTGCTCAAAATAATGTCCTCAAGGTTCATCCACATTCTTGTATGCTTCATGAATTTACTGCTTTAGAAGCATAATATTCCATTCTCTGTATATACCACAGTTTGCTTATCCATTCATCCATTGAAGGACATCTGGGCAGTTTCTATCTCTTGGTAATCTTGAATAATGCCATTATAAACATCAGTGTGTAAATGTCCTCTCAGTTCCCTGCTCTCAATTCCTCTGGGTATATGCCTAATAATGGGATTGCTAGATCATATGTCAATTCTCTACTTAGCTTCCTGATGAACCACCAAACTGTCTCCCAGGGATGTTGCAGTATTCTAAATCCCCATCAAAAGTGAATGAGTGTGAGAGATGGAAGAAGATGGTGGCATAGAGAGGAATGGAAGTTAGTACCACTGGAGCAACTAATAAATAACCAGGAACAACTAGCAAATTATCTGGAATAACTGCTGGGGGACAACCATGACTGTCCACACATTATGCACCAACTTGGATTGGGAGGTGTTTGAGTTTGCTAATGCTGCTGGAATGCAAAACACCAGAAATGGATTGGTTCTTATAAAGGGGGGTTTATTTGGTTACACAGTTACAGTTTTAAGGCCATAAAGTGTCCAAGGTAATGCTTCAAGAATTGGGTACCTTCACTGGAGGATGGCTAATGGTGTCTGGAAAACCTCTGTTAGCTGGGAAGGCATGTGGCTGGCATCTTCTCCAGAATTCTGGTTTCAAAATGGCTTCCTCCCAGGACATTCCTCTCTAGGCCTCAACTTTTCTCCAAAATGTCATTCTCAGTTGCTCTTGGGGCATTTATCTCCCCTTAGCTTCTCTGGAGCAAAACTCTGCTTTCAAAGGCTGTCTCCAAAATGTCTCTCTAAGCTTCAGCTCCTCTCTCAGCTTCCATGCATTCTTCAAAGTGTCCCTCTTGGCTGTAGCAAGCTTGCTTCTTCTGTCTGAGCATATATAGTGCTCTAGTAAATGAATCAAGGCCCATGGGGAATGGGTGGGGCCACAATTCCATGGAAATTATCCAATTAGAGACATCACCTATGGTTGTGTTGGTCACATCTCCATGGAAACAATAAAAGAATTACAATGTAACCAACACTATCACATCTGCCCACACAAGACTGCATCAAAGAACATGGCTTTTTCTGGGGGACATAATATATACAAACTGCTACATTCCACCACCTGGACCCCAGAAAAAACATGATTTTCCATGCACAAAATACATTCATCCCATCACAATATCACAGAAACTTAAATCATTTCAGTAACAATCTTTAAGTACAAGATCCCATCAAAATCAGTTACAGGCATGATCTGTCCAAAAGCTAAATTCCCCTCAGGCTCTGTACCTGTGAAACTTAGAACAAGTTATCTCGTTCCAATATACAAAGAAGAGACAGTCATACAGTAAACATTCCCATTGCAATGAGGAGAAACAGTAAGGAAATCAGGGTTTATGGGACCAAAACAGTTCCTAAAACCCACAGGGCAAACTCCATTAGATTTCAAAGTCTGAGAGTCATTAACAGAATGATGTTGTATCCTTGGGGCTTGAGAAAGTGGGAGTCTAACCCTTCCTAAGGGCCTTTGCAGCAGCCCTTTCCTCTCCAAATGCTGGGGTGAGTGATGCAACATATCCACACATTGGGGAGACCACCTTCTCAGCCCCACCATCCTCAAACATTGGGACAGCACCTGGATTCTCTTCCATCTCCAGGGCACATGCTCAACCTCTTCAGAACAGTGGGGTGGTGGTCAGGCTCTCCATAGTTCCCTGGGAATGTGCTCTACTCTCTTTGAGGCCTGAGGTGGCAACACATTTCTTGAACATTGAGGTCACAGGCCCACCCTCGACCTCCTGGACAAACTCACTCTTTCCATGCATGTGGGCCACTCTGTTCTCCCAGCCTGAGACCTCTTGACTCCAGACCTCAACCTCCATGGCTCTGTCTTTGAAGAAATGTTTTCTTCAATTTGTCCCCTGTCTGTCTCCTCCAGTCACAACTGACAGTGGCTCTGCCTACAAGGAGCTCAGAAAAATTCTGTAGGCTTCACATGAAGCACACAGGGGTCAAAGACATCAGAAAATAGGACTTTCCACAAATCCTTTCTGCTTAACTCCTTCTCCAATCTTGGCTTGTACTGAAATGGTGGCTGGGTTCCATGTTTGAATACATCCTCACATTGGGCTGTAGCTTCTGGTGTTCCACTCCCTGGAAACCCAGAGTTTTTCAGGCCATTAATTTCTGGTCTCTTTGAAACCAAGGGTTCATTTCTCAGCTTATCTCTGTCCTCTTGAATTTTAGTATAAGCTGGAAGTAAAAGCCAGGCCACTTCTATATTTTGCTTGGAGATCTCATCAACTAAATATTCCAGGTCATTGCTTTCAAATTCTGCCTGACACCCAGCACCAGGACTAAATTTTGCCAAATTCTCCGCCACTTTAAAACAAAGATCACTTTTCTTCCAGTTTGCAACAACACATTCACCATGTCTGCTCAAATCCTCATCTGAAGTATCTTTAGAGTCCATATTTCCACAGTCTCTTCAAAGCAGTTTAGACCTTTTCTATCAAGCTCCTCACAATTCTTCCAGAATCTTTCCATTATCCATTTAAAAATCTGTTCCAACATGTTTGGTATTTGCAATCTCAGCAGCACCTCACTCCTGGTACCAAAATCTGTTCTAGTTTGCTAATGCTGCTGGAATGCAAAACACCAGAAACTGATTGGCTTTTATAAAAGGGAGTTTATTTGGTTACACAGTCACAGCCTTCAGGCCACTTTACATCCAAGCTAATGCTTCAAGAATTGGGTACCTTCACTGGAGGATGGCCAATGGTGTCTGGAAAACCTCTGTTAGCTAGGAAGGCACGTGGCTGGCATCTGTTCTGGAGTTCTGGTTTCAAAATGGCTTTCTCCCAGGACATTCCTCTCTAGGCCTCAGCTTCTCTCCAAAATGACACTCTCAGCTGCTCTTGGGGCATCTATCATCTCTTAGCTTCTCTGGAGCAAAACTCTGCTTTCAAAGGCTGTCTCCAAAATGTCTCTGTAAACTTCAGCTCCTCTCTCAGCTTCCATGCATTCTTCAAAGTGTCCCTCTTGTCTGTAGCAAGCTTGCTTCTTCTGTCTGAGCATATATAGTGCTCTAGTAAATGAATCAAGGCCGGAATGGGTGGGGCCGCAACTCCATGGAAATTATCCAATTAGAGACATCACCTATGGTTGGGTGGGTCACATCTCCATGGAAACACTCAATCAAGGAACTACAATGTAATCAGCACTAATACATCTGCCCATACAGGACTGCATCAAAAAACATGGCTTTTTCTGGGGGACATAATATATGCAAACCAGTACAGGAGGAATGCCTGAGAACAGAGCATGGAATCTATGAGTAGAAACTGCAGACATGAACTGAGAGTCCCCTCCCCCAATTCAATACCAACTTCAAAGCCTCACTGTGATAAAGAGCAGCACTCTCTGAACAAACATATATAACTCAGGCCAGCTCTAACTGGGACTTTAAATGCAAACATGGACAGCTCAGTGCAAGCTGCAAATCCCCAATAAGCAGACAGAGGCTTTTAGTGGTAACTGACCTTGTAGAACCAGAGGACTTCTCTATCTTGGGAGGGGGAGTCCAGAAGACTGGATGCTATATCTGGCTGATGGGTGATACTGGGTGCCATGGACTCACCTTGAAAGGGGACTTATGATCCCTTTTTTCTCTCTCAACCTGAGGAGCTCAGTGGAGAAAGACTCAGCCATTTTTAATTCACGGCACTCTGACCAAGACAAGGGCAGAGATAGCAGAATCAGAGAGAAAAAGAGCCAATTTAAATGCAAATGAATATTCCCTAGGGTGTGTATGTTCCCTAAGAGGAAAGAACTGGTGCCTAATTCTACTACCTGCCTTCCATTCAGAACCAGACCCCAGGGCCTGGGAGAAAACAATCAAACCAGAAACACCTTAAGCTGAGAATTAGGGGGATCACAACTCCTTACATGAGTTGGGAGTGACAGGCTTACAGGTGCCATCTGCTGGGCAGGTTAGGAAAAGCACAGCATCTTCAGATCTCACAGAGTGTGTTGGTCATCTAAGACACTCCCTCAGGAAAACCTGGTGCTGGATATTTCCTCCTTCTGGGACCTGAGCCATTTCTGTTCTGGGAAAACCTGATTGATGTACCCAAGGAAACCAGATGCTTATACAACAGAAAACTACAACTTACCTTAAGAAAAATGAAGGTATGGCCCAGTCAAAGGAACAAACTTACACTTCAACTGAGATACAGGAATTGAAACAACTAATGCTAAATCAATTCAAAAGTATAGGGAAGATATGGCGAAAGAGATAAAGCTTATAATGAAAACACTGGATGTACATAAGGTGGAAATTGAAAGTTCAAAAAAGAAAACAACTGGCAGAATCTATGGAAATGAAAGACACAACACAAGAAATGAAAGACAAAATGGAAACATAGAACAGCAGATCTCAAGAGGCAGAAGGAAACACTCAGGAACTGGAGAACAAGATACTTGAAATCCTACACATGGAAGAACACATAGGGAAATGAATGGAAAAATATAAGCAACATCTCAGGGAACTGAATGACAACATGAAAATCTTGAATGTATGTGTCATGGGTGTCCAAGAGGGAGAAGAGAAGGGAATAGGTACAAAAGCAATATTAGAGGAAATAATCAAAGAAAATTTCCCATCTCTTATGAAAGACACAAAATTACAGATCCAAGAAATGCAGCATACCCCGAAGTGAACAGATCTGGGGCCTATGCCAAGACACTTAATCAGATTTTCAAACATCAAAGAAAAATAGAGAATCCTGAAAGTAGCAAGAGAGAAGTCATCCATCATATACAAAGGAAGTTTGAAAAGATTATGTGTGGATTTTTCAGCAGAAACCATGGACATAAAAGGGAAGTGTTGTGATATATTTAAGATACTGAAAGAGAAAAACTGCCAACCAAGAATCCCATACCTGGCAAAACTGTTCTTCAAATATGAGGGAGAATTTAAAATATTTTCTGACAAACAGACAATGACAGAGTTTGTGAACAAGATACCTCCACTATAGGAAATACTAAAGGGAGCACTACAGACAGATAGGAAAAGACAGAAGTGAGAGATTTGGAAAACAATTTTAGGTGATGGTAGCACAGCAATGTAAGTACATTGAACAAAGATGACTGTGAGTATGGTTGAAAGAGAAAGGTTAGGAGCATAAGGGACCCCAGAAGGAAAGAGGAAAGATAAAGACTGGGACTGTGTAACTCAATGAAACCTACAGTGCTCAACAATTGTGATAATATGTATAAATATGTTTTTACATAAGGGAAAGCAAATGAATGCCAACCTTGGAAGTTGTTAAAAATAAGATGGTATTGGGGAAAAGATTCACTCAATGCAAACTAGAAACTATAGTTAACAGAGACATTATATTATGCTTCCTTTAATGTAACAAAGGCAATATACCAAAGCTAAATGCATATAAGAGGGAGACATAAGGGAGGGGTATGGGACTCTTGGCATTGGTAATGTTATCTGACTCTTTCTTCTGCTTTAGTTTAATACTATCTTTTCTTTTGTTGATTCCCAGCTGTTACGGGTTTTTCCTCTTTCTTTTTTCTTTTTCTTTTGTCTCTCTACCTTCTTTGGTTCTTCCTCCTGCTTTGTGGAAAAAATGGAGATGTCCTTATATAAATAGTGGTGATGATGGTGAATATATAAATATGTGACTATACAGGGAACCATCGATTGTTTACTCTGGATGGAATGTATGGTGTGTGAACAAAACTGTCTTATAAAATGGGTTGATGAAGAAGCCTTAAGGGCACTATATTGGGGGAAATAAGTCAGACACATAAGGACAAATATTGCAGGGTATCACTGATATGAACTAATTATAATATGTAAACTGATAGACACAAAATATAAGTTACCAGGATATAGAATGAGGCTAAAGAATGGGGAGCAGTTGCTTATTATGAGTAGAATGTTCAACTAGGTTGAACTTAAATGTTTGAAAATGGACAGAGATGATGGTAGCATGTCGTGATAAAAACTAACAGTGCCGAATGGTGCATGAATGTGGTGGAAAGGGGAAGCTCAGGGTCACATATATCACTAGAAGAAAAGTTGGAGGTTAAAAGCTAGACATGTATAAAACAGTGAACCTTGTGGTTGGCAATGTCCATGAATAACTGTACAAGTATTAGAAATCTCTTTCATGAACCAGAACAAATGTATGACACTGTAACTAGAAGTTAATAATAGAGGGACATATAGGGAAAAATATATCTATTGCAAACTATATACTAAGTTACTATTTCAATGTTCTTTCATTAACCATAACAAATACACTACACCAATACTATGAGTCAATAATGGAGGGTGTTGGTTAGGGATGTGGGAGGATTTGAGTTTCCTTTTCTGTCTTTATTTATTTTCTGGAGTAATGAAAATGTTCTAAAAATTGAATAAATATTTAATTTTGGTAATGGATGCACATCTGTATGATGGTACCAGGGGCAATTGATTGTACACTTTGGATCTTTAGACAGTTGTATGGTATGTGAACAATCTCAATTAAAAAATGCGAATGAGTATACCTATTTCTCCACATCCTGTCCAACCCTTGTAGTTTTCTTTTTTGATAATGGCCATTCTAGTATTTGTGAGATTGCATCTCATATGGCTAGTGAAGTTGAGAATCTTTTCATATGTTTTTGATCCATTTGTATTTCCTCTTTGAAAAAGTGTCTGCCCTGTCTTTTGCCTATTTTTAATTGGGTTCTTTGCCTTTTCCTTGTTGAGTTTTAGTATCTCTTTATACAATCTGAATATAAACCCTTATCTGATATATTGTTTCCAAATATTGTCTTCCATTGCATCAGCTGCCTTTTTACTTTCCTGACAAAGTTTTTTGATGCAGAAAATAATCAAAATTGAGGAGATACCATTTATATATTTTTTCTTTCATTACTTTCACTTTGGATGTAAGGTCTAGGAAACCACCTCCTACTGCAAGATCTTTAATTATTTCCTTACATTTTCTTCCAAAAGTTTTATGGTCTTAGCTCATATTTTAAGTATTTGATATATTTTGAGTTAGTTTTTTATGAGGTGTGAGATAGGGAATCCTCTTTCATTCTTTTGGATACAGATATCCAGTTCTCCAAGAATCATTTGTTGAAGAGGTTGCCCTGTCCCAGTTGAATCAACTTGACTGCCTTACCAAAGATCAACTGTCTATAGATAAGAGGGTCCACCTCTAAACTCTCAATTCAATTCCATTGGTTTAATCCATTATTATTTAATGGGATTATTGTAAAGGCACTACTTTCTTCAACCATTTTGTCTTTTGTATGTTATCTTTCTCATATCTTAAGTAATTCTCTGTTTTTACCCTATTAGTTACACTTACTGATACTGTTCATTTGCACACTCTTCTCCAAAGCTCTCTCTTGCTTTTTTCCTATCTGTAGAGGTCCCTTTACTATTTCCTGTAGAGCAAATCATGAACTCTCTCTGTGTCTGTTTATCTGTAAGTATTTTAAACTATCCCTCATATTTGAAGAAGAGTTTGGCCAGATATAGAATTCTTGGTTGGCATTTTTTCTATCTCAGGATCTTAAATATATTATGCCACTGCCTTCTTACCTCCATGGTTTCTGATGAGAGATATGCACTTAGTCTTATCAAGCTTCCCTTATATGTGACGGATTGCTTTTATCTTCCTGTTCTCAGAGTTCTTTGTCTTTGACACTTGATTTTCTGATTAGTAAGTCTCTTGCAATAGTCTGCTTTGATGTATTCTGTTTGGGGTATGCTGTGCTTCTTTGACTTCTAATTTTATGCCTTTTATAAGAGTTTGAAAATTTTAATTATTTCCCCCATTATACTTTCTGCCACTTTTCTCTTCTCTTCTCCTTTGGGGGCACCCATAACATGTATATTCATGTGCTTCATGTTGTCATTCTTTCCCTGAGACCCTGCTCTTATTTTGCCAATATTTTACCCATATGTTTTTAGTATGTAGGTCTTCTGATGTCCTGTCTTCTAGTTCACATATCCTGAGTTCTGCTTTTTCAACTCTGCTATTATGTCTCCCTTGGGTTTTTCATCACTCTGTTGTGACTTTCCTTTGTCATAGTTTCTGCCATTTGTTTTTTCAAGCTTTCAAATTCTTTTGTGTGGACACCCTTTTTCTTCTTTATATCCTTTGTGTCTTTTGCCTTGTTCTCTTTCACCTCATGGATTTTATTTAGAATATTTGTTTGAACATCTTCAGTTGTTTCAACTCCTGTATCTCAGATGAGGTGTTAGTTTGTTCATTCGTATGGGCCATATCTTCATTCTTCCTGGCCTTATGAGTCATGAGTTTTTGCCATAGTCTCTTCTAATCTGATAAGCTTTCTTTGATTATTCTGGATGTCTGTTTCTCTCTTTTGCCTAGGGTTTTCTTGTTGGTTGGCTTTGTTCTTTATCTGTTCTTTGTGTTACCAGCCAGTTGTCACACTGCCCTCTGATCTCACCCCCAAATCAGGCCCCCACAGAAGACTGCCTCATGGATGGGAGTCAGCACAGGGCACATCAGCCAGAATCTGTGTGTGGGTAAAAACTCTGCTAGCTCTCAATGGTACTCTATTTTTCACCAGCCAGCAAGATGTGGGTTTGTTTTATGGCATTGCTTTAAGAGTTATTTTGCCATATTTCCAAGCCATAACAGGGGTGGGTTCCCATGCAGGGGGCCTAGACCAACTCCAGTGGGACAGAAATACCATCTGGATAGTCTATGAAGAGCCCTTTAATTCCCTTGCACTCTCTGGTCTGCCCAGTAGATGTTCCTGTTTGGTAACTTAATCATCCTCAGAAGCAGTTTGCCTGAGTCCAGGCTGCCTTTGACTGGGTGGGCGGAAACTGGGTTTTCTGTGCCCTGATTTTGCCAGCCAAAATCTGGCTCAATGTGGGGCAGTATTCTTCCTTTATTTGTGAGAGAGGAATCACCCAGCTCTTCCAGTTTTCAGCAATCCCACAGGGAATGATCTGGCCACTGGTTGCTGTTTCCCTCAGGGGCAGGGAAAGGGCTTTTGGACCCAGGGATGGAAAAATAATTTCTGTCCATGTTTTCTCAGATTCTTTGTCTCTCACTGATCTGGGCCTTGAAATGTCTTCCCCTGTCCCCTGGGTCTCCAGACAGTTGGACTCTTCCTCACTGCTGTGAAAGAATTTATATTCTGTGTCCCAAGTGGAAAGGACCTAAGCTGCTATTTCTGTGCCCTTCCTAAGCTGTGTGAGACCAAGTGAGGGGACAGGGAGAGCACTGGCCAGTCCAGGACAGGATTTTCCTAACTGATATTTATCTCTATCTTCAATTTGGCATTTTTTAGAGTCCTCTTAATTATATATCTTCCTCCAGAGTTCTGAACGATTCAGAATTGTCCTTTTTTTGTTCATTGATACTCTGGGGAGAGAATTTCAGCAGCTGTTTACATCACCATGTTGATGATATGACTCCCATCCCTGTTCTTGATGAAGAGGATTTTTATTGTCATTTTCTGTCACCAGCAGTTAGCCAGCAGCTGAACTCTACAGTGCCCTGCCACAAGAGTGGGGTATGGACACACCAATAACCACCACATTGGGAGAGTAATTTGCTATCTTTACTATGATTTATTTGCCTCTTCCTTCTGCTCTTCCCTGGATGCTGTACACTGTTGTACTGGCCTCTGGAGTTTCACAGTAGTCATTTGAGACAGTTCCTGAATGTTTAATAGTTGTTTTGGTGACAGAAAAACCCATTTAAACTTCGTGATGTCCTCAGTGATCAATCATGAGACATTGGGGTTTTAAAGAAAGAGTTTATGTGGTTTAAAGAAAGAGTCTGTATGTGGTTGCACCTACATACACTCAGTAAAGACTGGTTCAATGGAGCTTTCTTATTTAGCTGGGAATCACATATGTAATGGAGTTAAGATAACTGAGTGAAACACATTATACTATATCCATGCACTTATCTTCACTTGTTAAATACTGTTTAAATGAACTTTTCTCTGAGAAAGCAGTGACTCACATATGCCATTTAGTTTTGGAGCTGAGTGAAACAAATGATTTGCTCATTTCTATGCACTTATCATAACTTACTATACACTCTTCAAATGAAATTTTCCCTTAGAAAGATGTGAGTCAAATTTGATTTTGGAAATTGACTGAAACACAAGTTTCACTCACTTGTATGATTTTTTATTGACTTACTAAAATTTTTAAATCAAAGTTTCTCAGTGAAAGCTTTCAATTTAATATAAAACTTAGCTTCTGGACTACACATTGTTAACCCTCATCAAAGGCAGTGAATCACATATGTAACTTAGTTACTGAACCTGAGTGAAATGCATATTTCAGTCAATACTATGCACTTATCTTGAGTTTTGATGAAATTTATCTTGAGTTTTGATGAAACTTTATTTTAAAAAACTGTGAATACCTACATAAATTAGTTTAAATTCCTGAGTGAAATGAATATTGCTCTCTTTTTGGACTTATGTTGATTTACTAAACACTGTTTAAATGAAACTTTCTCTTTCAGAACTGTACATCACATAGGATACTTAGTTTCAGAAACTGAGTGAAATCCACATTTCAGTCACTTGTTTGCAGATATATTGAGTTATTTTACACTGTTAATTTGAAAATTTCTCTTTGAGAGATGAGAATTGCATATGTAACTTAGTTATAGAACCTAAGTGTAACAAGTTTCATCATTCTATCCATTTATCTTAACTTTCCAAACACTGTTTAAATGCAACTTTCTCACAGTAACATATGAATTATATATGAAACCTAGTTTTAGAAAATTAGCGGCACACGTTTCACTCACTTCTGTGTACTTATCTTGATTTACTAAAAACTTTTTAAATGAAGCTTTCATTGTAAAGTGGTGAAACACATGTAATTTAGCTTCATAAACTGAGTGAAACAAATGTTTCTCTCACTTCTACTCATTTATCTTCACTTCCTAAACAGTGCTTAAATGAAACTTTTTGTAAGAAATCTGGGAATAATTTATGTTACTTAATTTGGTAAACTAAGTGAAATTCATGCTTCACTCATTTCTATGCACTTACCTTGAGCTGCAAATATTGTTCCAATGAAATTTTCTTTTAGCTGTGAATCACAGATGTAACCCAGTCTTGGACACTGATTCATGGATAAGTTTCACTCAATTTTCGCATCTACCTTGATTAACTATGCATTTTTAGTGAAATTTTTTTGGAAAACTTTGAATCACTTATGTTACTTAATTTTAGCAAATAAGTGTAACATAGCTTTCCTTCACTTCTATGCACTTATTTTCATGTACTAACATTGCTTCAGGGAAACTTTCTCTTAGAAATCTGTGAAGATGTGTAACTCAGTTTTGGATACTGATTGAAAAGTATATTTACCTCATTTCTTTTCACCAATCTTCCCTAACCAAACCCTTTTTTAGTGAAAATTTTCCTTAGAATGTTGTGACCCACTTAAGTTACTTAGTATTGGAAACTGAGTGAAATGAATAGTTCACTCACACCAGCATTTATCTTGGATTACTAAACACTCTTGAAATGAAGCTTTCTTTAATATAATTGTGATTAACATATTTAACTTAGTGTTTGCTTTGTTTTTAAGCTGTTATGTACCCCAGAGGTGGCCATGTTCTTGTCCCTGCAATTTTATTGAGATATATTCACATACTATAAATCATCCAAAGGGTACGATCAGGTGTACAAAGTGTCATCATAGAGTTGTGCATTTATCACCACAATCAATTTTTGTACATTTTCATTACTTGAAAACAATAAAATAAAAATGAGAATAAAAAGAAAAATGAAAGTGGAAAAGAACACACAAAACCTCCTATACTTTCATACCCCCTATTATTCATTTACATTTTGTCTCAATTTTTCTTGTCATCTGTCCACACACTGGATGAAGGAGTGTGAGCCACAAGGTTCCACAACCACAGAGTCACATCATATAAACTATATAATTATATAATCATCTTCAAGAATCAAGGCCACTAGATTGCAGTTCAAACATTTCAGGTATTTCTTTCTAGCTATTCTAATTCGTTAGAAACTAAAAAGGGATATCTATATAATGCACAAAAATAGCCTACAGAATGACATTTTGACTCCATTTGAAATCTCTCAGCCACTGAAATTTTATTTCATTTCATTTCCCTTCCCTATTTTGGTCAAGAATGCTTTCTCAATCCCATGATGCCAGGAACAAGCTTATCCCTGGGAATCATGTCTCACATTGCCAGGGAGACTTATGCCCCAGAAAGTCATGTCCCATATAGGGGAGATGGCACAGAGTCCACCCACAGTGTTGGCATAGAGAGAGAAGCCAAATCTGAGCAACAAAAGAGGTTATCTGGGGATGACTCTTAGTCACAATTATAAGTAGGCTAAGCCTCTCCTTTACAGTAACAAGTTTCATAAGGGCAAGCCCCAAAATCTTGGGCTCAGCCTACTAAGTAGGTAGTACCCAATGATTGAAAGAATATCAGGTTCCCCAGGTGGGGAAGTTCAATATTTTCCCCCAGTGCCTCAAGGGGGCTTTGCAAATACTTTTATATTCTCTGCCCAAATTACTCTGGGATGTACAGTGGCTTCACACTAACCTGTACAAACCAAGCATATCTCATTCCTTGTTCAAGGTTCCATGTAATTATAGTATTTGAATGAACTTACCATACAAGTTAAATTATATAGTGTGCTACAGAAAATAAAGATTTTTCACCAAATCAACATCTCTTTCTTTGGTCTAACACAGCAGTTGAAGTTTTAAAACACAGTCAGTATCATCCTTTAACCTTTAGTCTGATTTACCTTAATCCTAACCAAGTTCATTTTTTCCATACCTCTAATTGAATTCTGACCTCTTTTTCATCTTCTTCAACAGTTGCTGTATGGGGGGAATGCTGACATTCACAGCTGGCAAACTCTGGCTCTGATTCTCAGGTGTCACACAGATACTCAAAGTTCCAGGGACTGACCAGGTTATAAACAAAGAATTCAGCAGCTCAGAATTTGTAAATAGCAGTTACAACTCAGGAATAGATGTAAGTGCTGTAAGAGCTTACAATATAGTAACCTTTACAATAATCCTTCCCTGGATAGCCTATGCTCTCAGGTTCAATTTTCAGAGTTTGCACACTATAGTTAGTAAGTATTAGTGAGGTGATATAATATTTGTCATTTCATTTCTGGCTTATTTCACCCAATATACTCTCCTCAAGGTCCAATTACCTAATCACATACATCACAATTTCCTTCCTTCTTAGTGCCACTCAATATTCTATTAAATATATACACCACCAAGAATCCCATAGCCCTCCCTTATATTCCTGTCTCATAGAAATATAGCTTTGAAATGTTGCCTTTGTTACAATTAATGGAAGCATACTACAATGTTACTGTTAACTATAGTCTCTACTTTGTATTGATTGCATTTTTCCCCAACATGGCATGTTCTTTTAATCTATTCCTGTGGATGCACACCTGTTGCTGTTTGGGATCTTTTGGTTAGGTTATTTCAATTCAGATCTTACCCACCCCATTCAAGGTGAGTCTTAATCCTTTTACTGGCATATGAGGAAAAATGACAGAAAAAGCTCAGAAGCTTACAGTGACAAAACTCCTGGAGGACCTGAGGGAGGAAGCCACTAAATCCAGAAGCTTAAAGTAATGAATACCAGGAGAGACAGATAAGCAGATACCAGCCATGTGACTTCCCATGTGGCAGAGGTGTCCTAGATACCAGCAGCCTTTCTTCAGAGAAGGTATCATCCTCTTGACACCTTAATTTGGAAATTTTCATGACCTTAGAACTGTCAATTTGTAAGCTAATAAATTTCCATCGCAAAAGCCAACACATTTTGGATATATGTTATTCTGGCAGCTTTAGCAAACTGAAACAGATTTTGGTACCAGGAGTGGGGTGCTGAGTTTTCAAATACCAGTAATACTCAAATGGCTTTATAAATGGATAAGGGGAAGATTATGGAAGAATTGTGAGATGTTTTCTAGAAAAAGCCTATATTGTTTTGAAGACAGTGTTGGTAGAATATGGAAGCTACAGGTACATTTGATGAGGAATTAGATAGAAATGATGAATGTGTCACTGCAAACTGGAAGAAAGGTGACCCTTGTGTTAAAGTGGCAGAGAAATTGGAAGATTTGAGTCCTGATGTTGGATGGAAGGCAGAATTTGAAAGTGATGAGCTACAAAGATTTCCAAATTAAATGTGGAAAGTGCAGACTGGCTTATCCTTGCTGCTTATAGTAAAATGTGAGAGGAACAGAATAAGAAAACTGAGCTCTTGGGTACAAATAAACCAGAATTTCATATTTTGGAAAATTTTGAGCTTTCAGAAAATGAGTCCCCAGAAGATAGTGCCCCATTTAAGGTTTTAATCAAACATTGAACCAGTATGAGTCAGTATTGGAAATGCAATTATCCAGAAAGGCTTTTTGGAAATTCCTATTGTCTGACGGTGGGACCCCAATGTGCTGCATGTGAAACTGAGATTTTTGTGAGTTTTGTATGAATGGAACCACTGACAGCCTGGACTTAAAAGGGTGGAAAAGGAACAGATGGGAGGAAAAATTACTTCAAAGACAGAACCATGTAAGCCAAGGTCTAGAGCCCAGAAATCTTGGGTCAAGAGAGTGGACCAACCCATGGTCATGAAAAGGGTGAATTTGTCCAAATGTTTGCAGAGGGTGGTCCTTCTGCCCCACTGTTCAAGAATTTTACTTCTGCCCCAGGCTTCAGAGACAGTGGAGCACATTCCTTAGAGATTGGGGAGAGTCTGACTGCCATCCCAATGTTCTGAGCAGGATAAACCAGTGCCTCAGAGATGGTGGAGTCCAGCTGCCCACTGATCCTAAGAAGGGTGGGGTCTGGAGTTTGGCTGTCATCCTGACTCTTGAAGTGGTTGGAACTGAGAGAATGGCATATCCCCAATGCTTGGAGATATTGAAGCCATCATCCCTCAGTGCTGGAGAGAGCAGAGACACTGAGTAAACCCTTGGAGAGTGTGAAGCTGCTTCTCTGTCAAGCCCTGTTGATAAAACATCATTTCAACCTGGAAAACAAATGAAGTATTCCAAGCAGGTTTTAAGAACTCTTTGGGTCTTCTGACTCCAGCTTTCCTCCCAGTGTCTCCCTATGACAATGGAAATGTATACTCTTTGACTCTCCCTCCTTTGTATATTGGAAGGAGATAACTTGTTCTAAGTTTCTTTTCTTCTCTTAACCTCTCTCTCCTGTCTTTTCCTATCTGCATATAGTGCTCCCTTTCTTGTAGAGCAGGTGTCTTATTCACAAACACTCTCAGTGTCTGTCTGAAAATATTTTAACCTCACCCTAATATTTAATACAATTTTATTGAGGTATATTCACATACCATACACTCTTCCATAGTGTACAATAAATTGTTCATAGTATCAACACATAGCTGTGCATTCATCACCACAATCCATTTTTTGAACATTTTCATTACTCCAAAAAATAAGAATAAGGATAAAAATTAAAAAAATTAAAAACACCCAAAGCATTTCATACTCCTTTTCCCCAATTATTCATTTATTTTTTCCCACTTTTTCTACTCATTTGTCCATACACTGGATAAAGGGAGTGTGAGCTACAAGGTTTTCACAATGACACAGTCAAACCATATAAGCTATGTACTTATATGACCATCTTCAAGAATCAGGGATACTGGATTGAAGTTCAACAGTTTCAGGTATTTCCTTCTAGATACTTGAGTACACTGAAAACTAAAAAAGGGCTATCCACATATTGCATAAGAATAACCACCAGAATGACTACTTGGCTCCATTTGAGATCTCCCAGCCACTGAAATTTTATTCTGTTTAATTTCTGTTCCCTCTTTTGGTCAGGAAGGTTTTCCCAATCCCATGATGCCAGGTCATTACTCATCCCCAGGAGTCATATCCCACATTGCCAGGGAGATTTGCAACCCTGGGAGTCATGTCCCACATAGGAGGGTGTGAGTTTACTAGCTGACTGGGCTTAGAGAGAGACAGGCCACATCTGAGCAACAAAAGAAATACTCTGGTGGTTACACTTAGGGGAAAATATAAGTAGACTTTGCCTCTCCTTTGCAGTAACAAGCTACATAAGGGCAAGCCCCAAGATCAAGGACTTGGTCTACTACAATAGTAGTCCACAGTGCTTGTGAGAATATCCATAATTCCCCAGGTGGGGAAGCATAAAGTTTCCACATTTTTTTTCCAGGCCCTCAAGGGGTCTCTGCAAATACTTTTATTCTCTGCCCAAATTACTCAGGGATGTATTGGGGTTACATACTACCCTGTACAAACCAACCAGATCTCACTGTCTATTCAAGGTTCTGTGTAATTATTATGTTTGATAAAATTGACCATACAAATTAAATTATATACTGTGCTACAGAAAGTATAGATTTTGCACCAAATATGCATCTCTTCTTTAGTCTCACACAGAAATTGAGGATTTAAAACACAGTCAATATGTTATCTTTTCCCCTTTAGTCTGGATTCCCTTTGTTCTAATCAAGTCCATTTCATTCACAACTCTAATTGAAATCTGATCTTTTTCAGCTGTTTTAACATTTGTGGTACAGGGTAATGCTGACATACATAGCTGCTGAATTCTGGCTCTGAGTCTCAGGTGTCACACAGATACACAAAGTTACAGGGACTGACCAGCTCAGCATCTCAGAATTTAGAGATAACCATTACAACTCATGAAAAGATGTGACTGCTGTAATAGCCTACAATCAAGAATGTTTACCATAAGCATTCCTCTGATAACTTATGTACTCGGATTAAATTCTCAGAGTTTGCACATTATACTTAGTCCATACAAGTGAGGTGTTATAATGTTTGTTTTTTTGATTCTGGCTTATTTCACTCAACATACTGTCCTCAAAGTCCAGTCACCTAGGAGCATACCTCACAAATTCATTTCTTCTTGCAGTCACTCAGTATTCCAGTATATGTATATACCACAGTTCACCATTCTGTTTATCAGCCAATGTACTATTAGGCCACCTACATCCATTGCAAATCATGAATATGTCTGCCATGAACACTAGTTTGCATGTCCACTCATATCCCTGCTCTCACTTCTACCATGGTATATACCCAGTAATGGAGTTGGAGGACAATATGGCAATCCTATACTTTCTTGTGGAACCACCACTCTGCCCTACAGCTTGGCTGCATCATTCTACCTCTCTTCCAACAGGGAACAGGTATATTCCTCTCTCCACATTTTCTCCAGCAGATGTATCCCTCTGTTCATTTTCAACAGTTTTATTCCCACAACATACAATATACCATAAGTAAACAATCAATGATTTTCAATCACTACCACAATCTATATGAGGATATTTCCATCTGTTACACAAAGAAGAAAATTAGAAAAAAATGAAGAATAAGAAAAGATAGAAGAAAAATAAAATATCATTCAAAGGTCAGACAACACCACCACCAAGAATCCCATATCACTCCCTTGTATTTCCCTCTTATAGACATTTGTTTTTGGTATATTGCCTTGTTACAATTAATGGAAGCATTTTACAATGTTACCATCAACTATGGACTCTAGTCTGCATTGACTGTATTTTCCCCTGTATCATCCAATTTTCAACACCTTGCAATGTTGACATTCTCTTGTCCCTCATTTAAAAACTTTCTTATATTTGTACATTTAGTCACCATCTTGACCACTGTAGCTTTCACCAAGTTATACAATCCAAGCCTTTATCTTCTTTCTTTATGGAATCAAACCAGCCCTTAGTCTTCATCTTTCAGATGTCCTTGAACTCATTTTGTTCAGAGTTCTTTCAATGTGTTACCATCACACACTATTATGCTGTCAATTCCATTTCTGGATCTATACAATCAATCCTGTTGAACTTTCTGTACTCCTTCAGCATCAAATGCCCAGTCTCTATCCTGTATCTCCTAATAGCCTGTGTTCTCAACTCTCAAATTTTGCTCATCAATGCTAGTCCTTATTTGTGAGACCATACAGTGTCCTTCCTTTTGTTTCTGTCTAATTTCACTCAGTGTAAAATCTACTGTCTACCATTTTATCTTTTGGATTTTACATTTCATATCATTTTTCTTTTCATTTTCCTTCACTCTTTCTGCCTTTACTGACAGTCTTCATTTCTATGTTTTTCTCCAAACCTCTCTCTCGTATTTTCCTGTCTGCCTGTAGTGCTCCCTTTAGTATTTTTTTTAGTGCAGGTATCTTGTTCACAAACTCTCTCAGTATCTGTTTGTCTGAAAGTATTTAAACTCTCCCTCATTTTTGAAGGAGAGTTTTGCTGGATATCGAATTGTTGATTGACAGTCTTTCCCTTTCAGTATCTTAAATATGTCATACCATTTTCTTGTCACCTCCATAGTTTCTACTCAGAAAGCTGCACAGTCTTATCAAGCTTCCTTTGAACATGATGTGTTCTAGTTTGCGAATGCTGCCAGAATGCAAAACACCAGAGATGGATTGGCTCTTATAAAATGGGGTTTATTTGGTTACACAGTCACAGTCTTAAGGCCATAAAGTGTTCAAGGTAACACATCAACAATTAGGTACCTTTACTGGAGGATGGCCAGTGGTGTCTGGAAAACCTCTGTCAGCTGGGAAGGCACGTGGCTGGCATCTGCTCCAAGGTTCTGGTTTCAAAATGGCTTCCTCCCAGGACGTTCCTCTCTAGCAAGCTTGCTCCTCTGCAAAACGTCACTCACAGCTGCATTGAGTTCCTTCTCTTTGAGTCAGCTCATTTATATGACTCCACTGATCAAGTCCCACCATGAATGGATGGGGCCATGCCTCCATGGGAATATCTCATCAGAGTCATCACCCACAGCTGGGTGGTGCACATTCCAAGCAAATCTAATCAGCACCAAAACTTCTGCCCCACAAGACTACATCAAAGATAATGGTGTTTGGGGGACACAATACATTCAAACTGGCACATTCCATCCCCTGGACCCCAAAATGACATTATCTTTCCAAATACAAAACACAATCATTCCATCACAATATGACAAAAACTTACATCATTTCAGTAACAAAAGTTAAGTACAAGATCCTATCAAATTCAATTACAGGTGTGGTGGGTCCTAAGGAATAATTCTCCTTTAGCTTTGGATCTGTGGACTTAGAACAAGTTCTATGCTTCCAATATAGAAAGGAGGGACATTCATAGGATAAACATTCCCATTGCCATAAGGAGAAAGAATAAGGAAAACAGGTTAACAGGACCAAAACAGTTCCCAAAACCTGCAGAACAAACTCCATTAGATTTCAAAGTCTGAGAGTGATTAACAAAGCAATGTTGCATCCCTGGGGCTTCAGAGAGTCTAACCTTTCCTAAGGTCAGAGAGTCTAACCTTTCCTAAGGGCCTTTGTGGCAGCCCTTTCCTCTCCAAACACTTGGGTGGGTGCTCCAACATATCCACACATTGGGGAGACCACCTTCTCGGCCCCACCCTCCTCAAACACTGGGGCAGCTCCCAGATTCCCTTCCATCTCTGGGGCACATGCTCAACCCCTTTAGAACAGTGTGGTGGCAGCCAGGCTCTCTCCAGTTCCCTGGGAATGTGCTCCACCCTCTTTGGGGCTTGGGGTCACAAGACATTTCCTGAGCATGGAGAAGGCAGGCCTGCCCTTGACCTCCAGGGCAAACTCACCCTTTCCATGCATGTGGGCCACTCCACTCTCCCAGCCCAAGACCTCTTGACTCCATACCTCAATCTCCATGGCTCTGTCTTTTAAGAAATTTTTCCTTCAGTTTGTTCCCTGTCTGTCTTCTCCAGACTAGCAACGGCTCTGTCTGTAAAGATCTCACAAAAATTCTGTTGGCTTCGCATGAAGCATGCAGGGGTCAAAGCCATCAGACAATAGGACTTTCCACAAATCTTTTCTGGATAATTCCATCTCCAATCTTGGCTTGTACTGAAATGGTGGCTGGGTTCCATGTTTGGTTACATCCTCACAGGGGCTGTAGCTTCTGGGATTCCACCCCCTGGAAGCTCATAATTTTCCAAGGCATCAGCTTCTGGTTTCTTTGAACCAAAGAGTTCAGTTCTAAGTTTATCTCTCTCTGCTCACATTTTCCTATAAGCTGCAAGAAGAAGCCAGGTTACCTCCTCCACATGTAGTCTGGAGATCTCCACAGCTAAGTAATCCAGGTTGTCACTTTCAAATTCTTCCTTCCATCTGACACGAGGATTCAATTTTGCCAAATTCTCTGCCACTTTAAAACAAGGATCGCCTTCCTTAAGTTTGCAACAACACATTCATCATTTCTGCTTAAGTCCTCATCAGAAGTATCTTTAGAGTCCATATTTCCATAAACAGTCTCTTTAAAGCAGTTTTGGCATTTTCTATCAAGCTCCTCACAATTCTTCCAGAATCTTCCAGTTATCCATTTAAAAAGCCATTCCAACATGTTTGGTATTTGCAGACTCAGCAGCAAAAGCACCCCACTTCTCTGGCTGTTCTAGTTTGCTAATGCTGCCAGAATGCAAAACACCAGAGATGGATTGGCTTTTATAAAGGGGGTTTTATTTGGTTACGCAGTCACAGTCTTAAGGCCATAAACTGTCGAAGGTAACACATCAGCAGTTGGGTACCTTCACTGGAGGATGGCCGATGGTGTCTGGAAAACCTCAGTCAGCTGGGAAGTCACGTAGCTGGTGTCTGCTCCAAGGTTCTGGTTTCAAAATGGCTTCCTCCCAGGATGTCCCTCTCTAGCAAAACATCACTCGCGGCTGCACTGAGTTCCTTCTCTTTGAGTCAGCTCATTTATATGGCTCCACTGATCAAGTCCCACCTGAATGGGTGGGGCCATGCCTCCATGAGAATATCTCATCAGAGTCATCACCCACAGCTGGGTGGGGCATATTCCAAGCAAATCTAATCAGCACCAAAACTTCTGCCCCACAAGACTACATCAAAGATAATGGCATCTGGGGGACACAATACATTCAAACTGGCACATGATGGATGGCTTATCTCTTACTGCTTTCAGAATTCTCCTTGTCTTTGACATTTGATAATATGAAGATTGAGTTTCTTGGAGTCAGTCTCCTCATATCCATTCTGTTTGGGGTGCACTGTGCTTCTTGGATATGTAACTTTATGTCTTTCATAACAGATGGGAAATATTTACTGATTATTTGCTTCAGTATTCTTTCTTCCCCTTTGCCCTTCTCCTTCTGTGACACCCATGACACATATATTCATGCACTTCATGTTTCCATTCAGTTCCCTGAGACCCTGCTCATGTTTTTCCATTCTTTTCCCCATCTGACCTTTAGTGAGAAGGATTTGAGCTGTCATGTCCTCCATTTCATGAATAATTTCTTCTGCCTCTTCAAATCTCCTGTTGTAAGTCTCCATTGTGCTTTCAATCTCTTCTATTGTGCATTTTGTTCACATAAATTCTGCCAATTTTTTCAAACTTTCAAGTTCTTCCCTATGTTGCCCACTTTATTCTCTGTATCCTTCATCTCTTTTGCCATTTCTTCAACTCATTGATTGGAATTGATTTAATATCTTAGTTGAAGTAAGTTTTTCCCTTTGACTGGGCCATATATTTGTTTTCCTAGTGTGATTTGAATTATTTTTGTCCACACATCTCATTTCCTTGATTACTCCAATCATATTTTCCCAGACCAGACAGGCCCATGTCTCAGGAGGAGGCTGTTTTCAGTATCAGATTTCCCTGAGTGTGAGACCCAGCAGATTCTCAGACTTTCCTGTGAGGTCTCTAGACTCTGTGCTTTTCCTATCCCAGCATGTGACACTTGTCAGCCAACAGCTCCCCCCCCAGCATAAAAGACGTGGTTTATTTAATTCTCAATGGACACTGTCCTGGCCAGGGAACAAAGTTGTCAGAAAACAAGCTTAGGCTGTTTCTGCTTTTCCCCCCAACCCTGGGGCCTGATTTCTCTGAGGGAGGGCCACCAAATGAGCTGTGCCCTGCACCCTCTTTTCTAAGGGAACATAAGCTCTTTAGGGTATTGTCTCCTACACTTGAGTTTTTTCTTTGATTCTCTATCTTAACTCCACCCTTTGCTGGGTCAGTGCTGACAATTGAAACTGCCTGAGCTTTCTCTAATGAGCTACTTAGAATGAGTAAAAAAGGAAAAAAGCAAGAAATGCCCTTTTCAGAGCCAGTCCCCTGCCTTCCAGATCACTATGCAAAAAACAGTGTTGGTACCCAGTTCTGTCTGCCCCTTTTCATGGGACAGAGCCCTTTTCCAGTATTCAGAGTTCAGCAGACTCCAAAAGCCTCTGTTTTATTTATTTGTGTATTTTTTCTGATACCACGGCCCTTTCTCTGCAAGGATATAACTCCAGGTTCTGTTTCTTGTTGCTCTGGTTTTATCTGTGAACATAATATGCATTCAGTAGTCCAAATTTGTTAATTTAAACTGAAATTGGAGCTTGGTTGTGCTCATTCCTTGCTTCTGGCAGGGAATGCTTCTTTTTCCCACATCAAAGTTTTGCAACTCAGCCTTCTGTGCCCATGTGGGAGGGGTGCCAGCTCTACAGTTTGGGGAGTTTTACTTATGGTTCTATGCTACAATCTCAGCCTCTCCATCTATTCCAGGCTTGTGTACAATGTTGTCCAGTCATGGATGTCTCCCCATCATTTGTTCCAGACTATTTTTATGGTTGTTCCTGGCTATTTAATAGTTGCTCTAGGGGACTAACTAAATCCACAACTCTCTATGCCATCATCTTGTCCTGCATTTAGCTATATTTGATTTTGATAAGGAGAAGTTAACTAAATATTATGGTACATAGCATAGTGTAGGACATAATTTTATTGACATTCCATTTACAATCAAAATTAACATTTGAAAGGAATTCCAGGATTTCTTTTTAATTTGGCATTTAATTTTTTTTTCTGAATATTGTGTCATTTTTGCATGACAAATATATATGAAAACATGTTCATTTAAATTTTAAATTACTAGTATTTTTATTTGCATTGATACATTAAAGTACATTTTATATTTCAAACATAAATTGGAATTCATTAAATAAAATATTATGCAATTTTTTTATTGTAAGAGAAAATATACAGAGATAAGAAAACAAAGAGAACAGATCAACATTTCCAGAAGAGGAAGAAGTAAAGGAAAGCTTTTTCCTGGTGACAGAACACCTGCACAATATGTCAATCTTAAAAATAATTCCATATATGTAGGGAAAGAATCAGATAAGTAAGAGCTGGAAAAAATCTGATCAGATAAACACAAGCCAATAGAGGTCTACAGTGAGTTGAAACAAGTGTAAAAAAAAGGAACAGCACAAAACCAACCATCAAGAAAATCCTAGGTAAAAGGGAGAAAATGACCTGCAGAATAAACTAATCAAGAAAATCAGATACCTATGCACCAGTGCAAAAGCATAAGTTATACCCTAGGAAACATGAAGATATGGCCCATTTAAATTAAATCTAAAATTTCAGATGGGACACATGATTTGGAACAACAAATTAAGGATGTTAAATCAAATCTTCTGAATAAATTTAATTGGATTAAGGAAAATGTGGCAAAGAGATGAAGGATACAAAGAGGAGATTTGGTGGGCATAAAAACGAACTCAGAAGCAGACAATAAAATTACAGAAATTATGGAAATGAGAGACACAATAGAAAAGATAAAAACATAATGAAGACATACAACAGCATTTCTGAGTGGGCAGGAGAGAGGATCATTGCACTATAGGATAGGACTTCTGAAATCTTACACACAAAAGAACAGTTACAGAGATGGGGCAAGATGGCAGCAGAGGGAGGTGTGGAATATACTTAGTCCTTTAAAGCAGCTAGTAAACAGCCAGGAACAACTAGCAAATAATATTGAACAACTCTTTGGGGGACATCTGTGACCAGCCACACATGTACCCCAGTCTGGAATGGATGAAAGGGTCAAGATCAGTAAGCAAAGCCCCCAAACAGCAAAGCTGGTGGCCTTCCTCCACTTGTACAGCTGGGTGAGTTAGAACACTTCCCCGTGGGAAAATGAAGATGTCACAACTAGGAGCAAGGAAAGATAGCTTAACCAATCTCTAGTTGCCATTTTAATATGAGCTACAAGCACAGATAGACCCAGAGAAAGCAGGAAATGAATGCTGAGTTGTCTCTCCACAGAAAGGAGTCAGGGCTGATGGAGAAAAAATAAATAAAACATATATTAAAAAGAGGCTTTTGGAGTCAGTTGAGCTCAGAGTATTGGCAAAGGCCTGTGTGCCAAGAAAAAGGGATCATAGAACCAGGTACCAACTCTGGGTCTTGACTGGCAAAACTGGGGGTCTGGGAACTGGCTCTGAGAAGGAGATTTCACTCCTTTTTCTTTTTGTTCTCACATTCTGATTAGCTCATTAAAGAAAGCCTCATGCATTTTCAATTGTCAGCACTCACACAGGCAAGGGTGGAGTTAAGATAATCACAGAGACAGAGGAAGAAGTCAAGTGAAGGAGATAATTCCCTAAAGGGCATATCTTCCCTAAGAAAAGGGGTTTTGGGCACAGCTCAAATGCCATACCTCCCTCAGAGAACTCATACTCCAAGGCCTGGGGAAAAAAGAGGCAGCGTAAGCTTGGCTTCTGTCTCACCACTGGTCTCTGGCAAGGGCATGGTCTGCTGAGAATTAAAGGCATCACACCTGTTCTAGTTTGCTAATGCTGCTGGAATGCAAAACACCAGAAATGGATTGGCTTTTTTTAAAAAGGGGGTTCATTTGGTTATACATTTACTGTCTTATGGCCATGAAGTGTCCAAGTTAACACATCAGCAATCAGGTACCTTCACTGGAGAATGGCCAATGGTGTCCAGAAAACCTTTCAGCTGGGAAGGCACATAGTTGGTGTCTGCTCCAAAGTTCTGGTTTCAAAATGACTTTCTCCCAGGATGTTCCTCTCTAAGATACAGTTCCTCAAAAGTGTCACTCTCAGTTGCTCTTGGGGCATTTGTTCTCTCTTAGCTTCTTGAGAGCAAAAGTCTGTTTTGAACAGCCAACTTCACACTGTCTCTCATCTGTAGCTACTCTCTCAGCTTCTGTGCATACTTCAAAGTGTCCATTTTGGCTCTAGCTCCTCTTCAAAATGTCACTCTTGCTGCACTGAGTTCCTTCTGTTTGTCAGCTCATTTATACGTCTTCAGTGATTTAATTTAGACCCACTCTGAATGGGTGGGGTAACACCTCCATGGAAATTATCGTATCAGAGTCATCACCCACAGTTAGGTGAGGTGTATCTCCACAGAAACACTCAAAGAATTACAATCTAATCAACACTGATATGTCTGTCCACACAAGATTACATCAAAGATAATGGCATTTGGGGGGCTATAATACATTCAAACAGGCACAACACCTCTTTACACTAGTGGGGAGCTGCAGACTGACAAAAACCATCTGCAGGCTAGATTGCAAGAGCACACAGTCTAGAAGCCTCACAGGAAAGACTGACAATATGCTGGGTCTCATCCACAGGGAAACTTGATACTGATTACAGCCTCTTCCTGAGACATGGGCAAATGTGGTCTGGGAAAATCTCATTGGGGTAATCAAGAAAACCAGATGCCTAGACAACAAAAAGTTATGAGTAACACCAGGAAAAACAAAGAAATAGCAGAGTAAAAGGAACAAACTTACACTTCAAATGAGATACAGGAGTAGAAACAACTAATGAAAGATGTTCAAACAAATATGGCAAATCAATTCAAAAATAAACCACTGAGTTGAGGGAAGATATGGCAAAACAGATGAAGGATATAAAGAATATATTGGGCAAATGTAAGGAAGAGCCTGAAATTTTGAAAAACAATTCTCAGAAATTATGAGAACAAAAGGCACAATAGAAGAGATGAAAAATACAATGGAGACATACAACATCAGATTTGAAAATGCTGAAGAAAGGATTCATGAACTAGAGTACAGAACATATGAAATCCTAGCACAAAACAGAGAAGAAAAAAGAATCAAAAAATATGAGTAGGGTCTCAGGCACTAAATGTCAAAAAGAAACATGCAAATTTATGTAACATGGGTGTCCAAAAGGGAGAAGAGGATGGAAAGAGGGCAGAAAGAATAATGGAGGAAATAATCACTGAAAATTTCCCATGTCTTATGAAAAATCTAAAATTAATTATCGAAGAAATGCAGAATACACCAATCACGATAGATCTGAATAGACTTACTCCAAGACACTTAATTATCCAAGACAGTTAATAATCAAATTATCAAATGTCAAAGACAAAGAGAGAATTCTGAAAGCAGTGAGAGAAAATTGATACATCACATGCAAGGTAAACATGGTAAGACTGTGTGTATTTCTCAATAGAAACCATGGAGGTGAGAAGGCAATGGTATGATATATTTAGGGTACAGAAAGAGAAAAGCTGTCAACCAAGATTTCTATATATAACAAATCTGTCCAAAAATGAGGGAGAGTTTAAGATATTTTCAGACAATCAGACACACAGTCTGTGAACAAGAGAACAGCTCTATGAGAAATTCTAAAATGACCACCAGAGGCATATAGCAAAAGACAGGATTGAGAGGCTTGGAGAAGAGTGTAGAAATGAAGACTATCAGTATGGGTAGAAAGAGAGAGAAAAACATAACAAAATATAACATATAAAATCTAAAAGACAAAAGGTAGACAGTACACATTACATTCAGTGAAAATAGCCAGTAAAGAAAATCATTCTATATGGTTGCACAATATGAACATTAATGACCTAACTTACAAAGTAAATGTTGAGAACACAGGTTATCAGGAGATAGAAACAGGGTAGAGATCAGGCATTTGCTGCTGAAAGAGTACAGAATGTTCAGCAGGATAAGTTGTATGGATCAAGAAATGGAAAGATGAATAATGTGTGATGACAATATAACAATATAAGTACTTTTAAGAAAGATGAGTGTGAGTATGGTTGAAAGAGAAAGGCTAGAGACATGTATGACAACAGACATAAAGATAGATGATAGAGACTGGTTTTGTATAACTTAGCAAAACCTGGAGTGAAAAATCATGGTCACTAAATGTACAAATATAAAAATGTATTTAAATGAGGGAGAACAAATGAATGTCAACTTTGCAAAGTGTTGAGAATGGGGTGGTATCAGGGAAAAATACAATCAATGCATCTAGAGTCTACAGTTAGCAGTAATAATGTAATATACTTCCATTAATTGTAATAAAGACAATATTCCAAAGATAAATGCCTATAAGACGGAATATAGGGGTGTGGTATGGGATTCTTGGTATTGTTGCTGTTGTCTGATGTTTTCATTGTACTTTATTTTATTGTTATTTTTCTTCTATCTTTTTTTTTCTTAATTTTTTCTCCTCTCTTAGTAGAAGAAATGGGTGTCCTCAATAATATTGTGGTGGTGAAAGCATACCTATGTGTTTATATCAGGAGTCATTCATTGTTTACTTAGGATGGATTGTATGGTGTGTGAATAAATCTGTTTAAAGATAAACAGTGATACAGGTGTTGAGAGGGAGAAGTACCTATTTGCTGTTGGTGAAGAAGTGGAAAGGTGTAGCCCATCTAGAGGGCAGTGTGGTGGATCCACAGGAAGCTAAGTATGGGGTTGCTATATGTGCCTGCAACCCTGTTATTGGGTACATACTCAGAAGAACTGGGAGCAGGGACACGAATGGACATTTGCACACTTGTGACTATGGTGACATAATGACTAATTTCAGTGGATGGAGGTGTCATAAGGGTACATTGACTGATAAATATAACTGTGGACTTTGGTGTATACATGAAATTGAATATAAGCAGTGACAAGAAGGAATGAATTTGGGAGGAATGCAAGTAGGTGAATGGACCTTGAGGTCATTATGCTGAGTGAAATAAGCCAAAAGTGAAAAGACAAATATTTTAATACATCACTAATATGGAATAACTATAATGGAAAAACACTTAGAATACAATCTGAGAGCACAGATTATCAGAGGAAGCCTTATTGTAATCATTCCTAGATTGTAAGCTCTTACAATAGCCATGTATTCATGAGTTGTAACCATTATTTCTAAATTGTGAGATGCTGAACTGTTTATGGGTAACTTGGTTTGCCTGTCGAATTTTAGGTAACTGTGTGACACCTGAGACTCAGAGCTAGAGTTCAACAGCTAGGAATGTCAGTATTAGCCCCTACAGTAACTGTTAAGATGCTGAAAAAGAGATCAGACTTCAATTAGAGGTATGAACAAACTGGACTTGGTTAGGAATAAGTTAAATCATACTAAATGGTAAGGATAATATCAACAGTGTTTTAAACTTTCAACTTCTGTGTGAGACCAAAGGAAAGGATGTTTATTTGGTGCAAAATCTATATTTTCTGTAGCATAGTACATAACTGAACTTGTGTAGTCAATTTATTCAAACAACATAATTACATGGAACCTGGAATAGGGTGTAAGAACTGATTGGTTTGATAGGTTTGCATGAAGTCTCAATACATTCCAGAGTAATTTTAGCAGAGAATATCTAGTATTTGCAAAGCTCCCTTGAGGGACTGGTGGAAATTGTGGAAATATTAAACTTCTCCACCTGGGGAATCTTTCATTTTCTTGCAAGCACTGCAGACAACCAGTGAGCCCTCAATCTTCTTGCCTGCACTTATAAAATTTTTTACTGCAAAGGAAAGGTTAAGCCTACTTATAATGGTGCCTGAGTCACCCCCTAAGAACCTCATTTTTTTCTCAGATGTGGCCTTTCTCTCTAAGCCAACTCAGCAGCTGGACTTGCTCCCTTCACCCATATGTGGGACATCACTCAGAAGGGTTTAAATCTCTTTGGAAACATGGGACATGACTCCTGGAGATGAGCCTGTACCCACCATTGTAGGATTGAGAATGCCTTCTGGACCAAAAGGGGGAAAAGAAATGAAACAAAATAAAGCTGCAGTGGCTGAGAGATTTCAAGTGGAGTTGAAAAATCTTTCTGGAGATTATTCTTATTCATTTTATAAATATCTCTTTCTGGTTTTTAGTGTATTAGAACAGCTAGAAGGAAACAACTGAATCTGTCAAAGTGCAATCCAGTGTCCTTGATTCTTGATGATGCATATATACCTATATAGTTTATATGATGTGGCCAGTTGATTGTGAAGATCTTATGGTCCACATTCCCTTTATCCTGCATATAGACAGATGAGAATAATGGGGACAAAAAGTAAATGAATTATAAGTGGAATGGAGGGTTATGGGATATTTTGCATGTTAATTTTTACTCTTTTACTTATTTCTATTTTCATTTTTTTGAATAACAAAAATGTTCAGAAATTGATTGTGGTGATGAATACACAACTACAGGATGATACTATGAATGACTGACTGTACCCTTTGGATGATTGTATGGTATGTGAATATATCTTAGGCAAAGTGCATTAAAAATAACAGATAGACAAAAGAATGTAAAAAACTGTGCAGTGTCTCAGGGAATTGAATGAAAGCATGAAGAACACACATATGCATGTCATGGGTGTCCCAGAAAATAGAAAAGGGGAATAGGGAGAAAGAATAATTGAGGAAATAATCACCACGTATTTCCCAACTTTTATGAAAGACATCAATTATAAGTCCAGGAAGTGCAACATACCCCAAATAGAACAGATCTGAATAGACAGACTCTAAGTTATTTACTAACCCAACTGCCAAATGCCAAAAGCAAACAGAGATTTCTGAAAGCAGTATGAGAAAAGTGATCAAACATACAAGGGAAGTTTGATAAGACTAGTGCAGATCTCTCAGCAGAAACCATGGAGGCAAGAAGGCAGTGGTATAATAAAGTTTAGATACTGATAGGGAAGAAGTGCCTGCCAAGAATTCCATATCAAACAAAAGTGTCCTTCAAAAATGAGGGCAATATGGGGGCAAGACAGCAGCATAGAGAGAAGTGGAACTTAGTCCCCTGGAAAAACTAATAAACAACCAGGAACAGTAGTAAATACTTTGGAATAACTGCTGGGGAACAAATGTTATTGTCCACACATAATACACCAATCTGGATTGGGAGGAATGCCTGAGATTGAAGCATGAAATCTGTGAGTAAAATCTGCAGAATCAAGACAGAAGCCCCCTCTCCCCATGGCAGGCTGAGCTGCATAAACTTGCTCTGGTGAAAGCAGCACTCTCCCAGTAGGCAAATATAGCTCACATGAGCGCCAACAGGGGATTTAATTAACAAATGTGGACTGCTGAATACAAGCTACAAACCCCCAACAAGCAGGCGGAGGCTTTCAGTGATGACTGTCCTTAAAGGACCAGAAGACTCATCTGTCCTGGGAAGGGGACCCCAGAAGAGCTGTTGTTACCTCTGACCAATGAGCAAAACTGGAGGCTGTATACTGGCTCTAAAATGGGATTTATGTCTCTTTCTCTCTCTTTCTCAACCTGAGGGGCTCAGTGGGGAAATCCTCAGCCATTTTCAGCTTGCAGCAAACTGACCCAGACAGGGGTGGAGATAACAGAGTCAGAGAGACAACAATTCAAATGCAGATGATAATCCCCTAGAGTTTGTATCTTCTCTAAGAGTAAGGAGCTGGGGCCCAGCTTTCCCTTCAGAACCAGACACCAGAGCTTGGGGGAAAACAGCCAAAACAGAAACTAAGCAGCCACACATCCTTATGCTAGACAGGAGCAACAGGTTGACAGGTGCCACCTTCTGGGCAGGTTAGGAAAAGCACAATAGCTACAGACCTCACAAGAAATCTGTCAATCTCTAAGACACACCCACAGTGACACTTGAAATGGAATATAACCCATTCTGAGATCCAAACCCATTCTGGTCTGGGAAAAGCTGATTGGGGTAACCAAGGAAACCAAATGCCTAGATAACAGAAAACTACAATCTACACTAGGAAAAATGAAGATATGGCACAGTCAAAGGAACAAATGTACACTTCAATCAAGATACAGTTGAGATAGTTCCACTTTAGTGAAAAAATCTATTAAAGATTTTCAAAGAAATATGTTAAATCAAAATAAAAACCATGTCAAAGGGTTCACGGAAGATATGGCAAAGGAGATGAAGGCTATAAAGAAAACACTGGGTAGACATAAGGTAGAAATCAAAAGTTTGAGAAAACAACTGGCAGAATCTATGGAAATGAAAGGCACAACACAAGAGATGAAAAACACAGTGGAGACATATAATAGCCAATCTCAAGATGCAGAAGAAAACACTCAGGAACTGGGGGAGAGGACACCTGAAATTCTATGCATATAAGAACAGATAGGGAAAAGAATGGAAAAATATGGGCAATATCTCAGGGAATTGAGTAACAACATGAAGCACATGAATGTAGGTGTCATGAGTGTCCCAGAAGGAAAGGAGAAGGGAAAAGGGGCAGAAGCAATAATAGAGGAAATAATTAATGAAAAATTTCCATCTTTTATAAAAGTCATAAAATTACAGATCCAAGAAATGCAGCATACCCGAAACAGAATAGATATGAATAGACTCATGCCAAGACACTTAATAATCAGATTATCAGAGGTCAAACACAAAGAGAGGATCCTGAAAGCAGAAAGAGAAAAGCAATTCATCACATACAAAGGAAGCTTGATAACACTATGTGTGAATTACTCAGTAGAAACCATGGAGGCAAGAAGGAAGTGGTGAGATATATTTAAGATACTGAAAGAGAAAGACCATCAACCAAGAATCCTATACACAGCAAAACTGTCCTTCAAATGTGAGGGAAAGTTTAAAATATTCTCTGACAAACAGACAATGACAGAGTTTGTGAACAAGATACCTGCACTACAGGAAAGGGAGCACCACAGATAGCAAAAGACAGGAGTGAGAGGTTTGGAACACAATTTTGGGTGATGGTAGCACAGCAAAGTAAGTACACTGAACAAAGATGACTGTGAGTATGGTTGAAAGAGGAAGTTTAGAAGCATGTGGGACACCAGGAGAGAAGAAAGATAAAGACTGGGACTGTATAACTCAGTGAAACTTACAGTGCTCAACAATTGTGATAAAATATGCAGCTGTGTTTTTACATGATAGAAGAAATGAATGCTAACTTTGCAGGGTGTTGAAAATGGGTTTTGTTGGGGAATAAAGTGCAGTCAGTGCAAACTAGAGACTATGGTTAACAGAAACATTGTATTATGCTTCCTTTGATGTGGCAGGGGCAATGTGGCAGGGGCAATGTGCCAGGGCTGGGTGCATGTAGGAGGGGAATGTGGGGGAGGGGTATGAGACTCTTGGCATTGGGTGTTGTCTGTCTCTTATTCTACTTTAGTTTAACTCTACATTTTCTTTTGTTGTTTTTTAGCTGTCATGTTTTTTCTTTCTTTTTCTTTTTCTTCTCTCTCTTTTTTGACTCTTCCTCTTTCTTTGTAGAAGAAATGGAGATGTCCTTATATAGATAGTGGTGAAGGTGGTGAATGCACAAATATGTGACTGCACAGGAATCCATCAATTGTTTACTTGGGATAGAAACTGTGGTAGGTGAACAAAACCACCTTAAGTAAAATGGGTTGATGAAGAAACCTTGAGGCCACTACATTGGTGAAATGGGTGAAACATATAAGGACAAATATTGCAGGTCTCACTGATATGAACTAATTATAATATGTAAACTCATAGACATGAAATATAAGTTACCAGGATATAGAATGAGGCTAAAGAATGGGTAGTGGTTGCTTCTTATGAGCAGAATGTTCAACTAGGTTGAACTTTTGTGTTTGGAAATGGACAGAGGTGATGGTAGCATGCTATTCTGAGAACAACTAACAGTGCTGTGTGGTGTGTGAATGTGGTGGAAAGGGGGAGCTTAGAGTCATGTATGTCACCAGAAGGAAAGTTGGAGTTTAAAGGATGGGAATTTATAACACAGTGAATCTTGTTGTATACAATGTGAATGATTAACTAATATTAACAAATATTAGAAATCTCTTTCATGAACTAGAGCAAATGTATGACACTATAACTGAAGTTAATAATAGAAGGGCATATAGGGAAAATATGCCTATTTCAAACTATGTACTACAGTTAGCAGTATTCTAACATTCTATCATCAACAGTAACAAATGCTATGAGTTAACAAAGGAGGGGGTGGTAGGGGTATGGGAGGATTTGCATTTCCTTTTTTGTCTTTATTTCTTTTCTGGAGTAATGGAAATATTCTAAAAATTGGAAAAATTAATTGTGATGATGGATGCACAGCTGTTTGATGGTACCATGGGGAATTCATTGTGCACTTTGGACCTTTGGATAATTGTATGGTGTGTGAACAATCTCAGTAAAATTAAATTTAAAAACGATATGGACTTTGTAAAGAGTGGGAGCATGAACTTAATAAAAAAGCACTATGCCATGGAATTACCTATGATATTAAGTGTTCATTGGAGACTGAAAATTGTGAAACTATATTGATACCCATCTTCTCAGTTATGTGAATTTTTTATCTCCTAGCAATACTGTCATATCCCCCAGACTTTCAATTTGGCTCAGCCCACTTCTAAACAACAGGCTACAGACAAAAAGTACTTCAATTAAAGTTTTACTAAAGTTGTTGTATAAAGACCAAGGTAGCATAATTGTGAGATGTGTATTCTATATTGTTTCCCAGTGTTTCCCCATGGAAAATTTTGTGGTATTTGGCTCTATTGGATACATTCCCTTCTCTTTATAATTTCCCCATTCTCTACCAATGTAACCTACATTTCCCAAGTAAAACACTTCTACACACACACACACACACACACACACACACACACACACACACACACATGATGAGGGTAACACAGAGGGACAAGATGGCAGGTTGGTGAGGTGTGGAATTTAGTTACCTCTCTAGGGTACCTGGTAATTATCCAGGAATTGTAGGAAACATCCTTTTTGTGGTCTTCTGTGACCAGTTATGCATCATACGCTACTCTGGATTGGGTAGAACAACAGAGATTACAGCAAAATCTCTAAATTTCCCCAGCAAGTGGGCTGGTGCCTCTTCCCCCCAGGAATGGCAGACTATATTGGAACTGGTTTCCTGAGGGAAACAGAAACAATCTATGCTGGGAGTAAGGAGGGATTTTTGACACAACCTCAATTGCAGGATTACTTAACAAACTCAGATGCTGAATAAAATTTCCAAACACAGAAAAACCAAAAGCATGCACGAATGTAATTGGGAGAAATCAGTCCTGCAGAGAGGAGGCAGGGCTAACAAAAACAGCAAAAAAAACCCCACAATATATAGTAGAGACTTTGGGAGCTGGAGATGTTCACAATACTGGAAAAGGGCTGCGCTCCAAGTAAAAGGGGCATATAGAAATGAGTATCAACTTCAGTCCACAAACCTGGGGAGTTGGGGCAGAGCTCTGAAACAGTTTTTCTTTTCTTCTTTCCTTACTCTCTGAATCTTTATCTTTTGGCTTTTCAATAGCTCATCAGAGTTCCTGCTTCAGTGCTGCCCCAGGCAAGGGTGGAATTGAAGTTGTCTCAGAGTAGCTATTCAGGTGAAAGAGATTATAGCCTAAAGCCTTTATCTTTAAGTAGTCTATACTGGGACTGACAAAACTTGGGGACTGAGGAAAGATCTTCAGATGTGGTTTCTTTTTTTTTTTTCCTTTTTTTTGAAACAACTATTCTTAAAATCTCATTACAGAAAGCCTCAGATATCTGCAACTGGCCTCTGGACCAAGGCAATAACAGAGCTCAGATAGGTCTGAGAGACCAAGCAATGAATCTAGTTGGAGAGACATTCCCTAATGGTCATATCTTCCCCAAGAAAATGGGGGGAAGGTCCAGCTGAAGTGGCAGCAGTCCTTCAAGGATCTCAGACCCCAGGGCTGGAAAACAGAATCCAGCTTCAGTCAGCCATACCCTTGGCAGAGACTGGGTTTGTGGAAAATTAAAGGCATCTGTGGAATCTCTTTACACTGGTGGGGAGATGTGGGCTGACAAGAGCCAACTTCTGGAGAGGATAACACAAGTACAGAGTCTAGAGGTTTCATAGGAGGGTCTGAGAACCTCCAAGGTGTCATTCTTAGGAAAACTTCATATCCTGCTCCTGAGAACTAGGCCTGTCTGGACTTGGAAAATCTGATTGGGGTTGTCCATATCTTGAGAAATCCTCATTCAAAAATGTTATATAGAGGGAGTACAAGAACCAGAAAAACAAGAGATGAAACATTCTGATCAACTAAACAGAAGGTATGTTAGAGTTCTAGAATAACTTGAACTGAACACCAAAGAACAGATAGAGTAAAAGCCAACCACAAAGAAACCCTAGGTAACATAGTGGAAATGAGCTCCAGAATAAGCTAATCAAGAGAATTGGAGGCCTAGAGAGCTAAAAGCCATGAGGCATACTATGAAACATGAAAATATGGACCAGCCAAAGGAACAAATTAACAATTCAACTGAGATACAGGAACTAAAACAACTAATTAAAGATGTTCAAACAAATCATCTAAACCAAATCAATTAGCTGAAGGAAAATGTGGCAAAGGAGATGAAGGATATAAAGAAGACACTGAATGACCATAGAGAAGAATTTGTAAGCTTGAAAAACCAAATGGCAGAACTTATGGGAATGAAAGACACAATAGAAAAGATGAAAAACACAATGGAGACATACAACAGAAGATTTGAAGAGGCAGAAGAAGGGATCAGGGAACTGGAAGACAGGATTTTTGAAATCATACACACCAAAGAACAGATAGAGAAAAGAATGGAAAAATATAAGTAGGGTCTTAGGGAGCTGAATGATAACTTGAAGTGCATAAATGTATGTCTTAAGTGTGTCCCAGACAGAGAAGAGAAGGGAAAAGTGGCAGAAAGAATAGAAGAAACAGTCACTGAAAATTTCCCGACTCTTATGAAAGACAGAAAGTTACAGATTCAAGAACAGCATACCACAAATAGAGTAGATTCCAATAGACTTACCCCAAGACATTTACTGATCAGACTGTCCAATGTCAAAGGCAAAGAGCAAATTCTGAAAGCAGCAAGAGAAAAGAAATCCATAAAAACAAGGGAAGCTTGATAAGAATATATAAAGATTTCTCCACAGAAATCATGGAGGCAAGAAGACAGTGGTATGATATATCTAAGATACTGGAAGAGAAAAAGCCTGCCAACCAAGAATTCTATATCTGGCAAAACTGTCTTTCAGAAAAAGGAAGAGATTAAATTATTTTCCGACAAACAGACACAAAGAGGGTTTGTGAGTAATGGATTGGTGCTACAAGAAACACCAAAGGGAGTGCTACTGGCTGAAAGGAAAAGACAGGAGAGAGAGGTTTGGAGAAGACTATAGAAATGAAGACTATCAAGAAGGGTGAAAGGAGAGACAGACAAAAGAATAAGATATGACATATAAAATGCAAAAGACATAGTGGTAGAAGAAAGTACTGCCCTTACAGTAACATTAAATGTAATTGAGTAAACTACCCAATAAAAAGACATAGACTGGCAGAATGGATTAAAAAGCAGGACCCTTCTATATGCTGTCTTAAAGAAAATAACTTAAGACACAAGGACAAATACAGGCTGAAATTGAAAGGTTGGGGAAAGTTATTTCATGCAAACAACAACCAGAAAAAAGCAGGAGGAGCTATGCTAATATCAGACAAATTTGACTGCAAAATTAAAACACTTAAAAGAGACAAAGAAGGACACTATATATTAATAAAAGGGTCAATTTATTAAGAAATTATAACAATCATAAATATTTATGCACCAAGCAAGAGTGCCCCAAAACACATGAGGCAAACATGGAGAACATGGAAGGGAGAAGCAGATACCTCTACAATAATTGTTGGAGAATCAAATACATCACTCTCATTGATGGATAGAACATACAGACAGAGGATCAAGAAGGAAACAAAGATGTTGAATTGTACAGAAAATAAACTAGACTTGACAGACATTTATAGAACACTACACCTCACAACAGCAGGATACATATTTTTCTCAAGTGTTCATGGAACATTGTCTAGGTTAGACCACATGTTGAGTCACAAAGCAAGTCTCAACAAATTTAAGAATATTGATATTATTCATAATACTTTTCAGATCATAATGGAATGAATTTTGAAAGAAATAACAGACAGAAGGTCATAAAACTGAAAAATATATGGAGGCTAAACCAGTGGGTAAAGGAAGAAATTACAAGAGAACTTAGTAAATACCTTGAGGAAAATGACAATGGAAACAAAACATATCAAAACTTTTGGGATGCAGCAAAAGTAGTGCTGAGAGGGAAATTTATTGCACTAAATATCTATATCAAAAGAGAACAGAGAGCAAAAATTAAGGAATTAACTCTTCACCTGGAGGAACAAGACAAGGAATAGTAAACTAACGTGAAAACAAAGAAAATGAAAGAAATTGCAAAGATTATAGCTGAAATAAATGAAATTGAGAACAGGAAAACAATGGAGAGAATCAACAAAACCAGAAGTTTATTCATTTTCTTTGAGAAAATGAATAAAATTGATGGAAGCTGAGCTAAGCTAACAAAAGAAAAGAGAGTGGATGCACATAAATACAAGTAGAATGGGAAAGGGGACATAACTACTGACCCCAGAGAAATAAAGGAGACAAAGATAAGATATTATGAGCAAGTATATGCAAATAAACTAGACAACATAGATAAAATGGATGATTTCCTATAAAAGCATGAACAATGAACACTGACTTAAAAGAAATAGACAACTTCAACAAACCAATCATAAGGAAGGAGATTAAGTCAGTCATCAACTGCCCCCCCCCCCCAAAAAAAAAGTAAAGCCCAGGACCAGATGGCTTTACACATGAATTCTACCAAGAATTCAAGAAAGAATTAGTACCAATCCTGCTCAAATTCTTCAAAAACATTGAAGAGCAGGGAAAGCTACCTAACTTATTCTTTGAAGTCAACATCACCCTAATACTGAAGTCAGACAAAGATACAAAAAAAGAAAATTACAGACCAATCTATTTAATGAATATAGGTGCAAAAAATCTTAAACAGAATACTCACAGATAAATCTAGCAGCACATTAAAAGAATTATACACTATGACCAAGCATTTAATCCAGGTATGCAAGGCTGGTTCAACAAAAGAAAATCAATTAATGTTATACACCACATCATCTTGATTGATGCAGGCAAACATCATCTCAATTGATGAAGAAAAGGCATTTGACAAAATTCAGCATCATTTGTTGAAAACACTTCAAAAGACAGGAATAGAAGGGAATTTCTCAATCTGATAAAGGCAATATATGAAAAACAATGGCTAACATCATACTCAATCCGAAAAGATGGAAACTTCTCCCTCTAAGATCAGGAACAAGAGAGGGAGGCCCAGAGTCACCATTGTTATTCAACATTGTGCTGGAAGTTCTAGCAATTTGGTAAGAAAAAGAAATAAAAGGCATCCAAATTTGAGAGGAAGGAGTAAGTTTTTCACTGTTGGCAGACAAAATGATCCTATATGTAGAAAATCCAGAAAAATTTACAGCAAAGCTTCTAGAGCTAATCAACAAATACAGCAAAGTTGTAGGCTATAATAATCAGTAGTGTTCCTATACACAATAATGAGCAACAGGAGGAGGAAATCAAGAAAAATTCCATTTTCAATAGCAACCAAACAATCGAGTATTTAGGAATAAACTTAACCTCCAGGTGAGCAGTCAATTCCTCAATTTTTGCTCTCTTTTCTCTTTTAATATAGATGTTTAGTGCAATAGAAACCCTTGCAGAATAAAGTACAGGAAACTGAAAAAAGAAATCAAATAAGTCCTTAAAAATGGAAAGACATACCAGGCTGATGGATTGGAAGAGTAAATATATTTAAGACATCAATTCTACATAAATGTATTTATAGATTTAATGCAATGCCATTTAAAATCCCAACAACATACTTTGCAGAAATAGAAAAACCAAAAAAAAAAAATTTATTTGGAAGGACAAGTTTTCCCTAATAGCCAAAAGTATCTTGGGAAAGAGGAACAAAGTGGGAAGTCTCAAACTACCTGACTTTGAAGCATTTTACAAAGCTACAGTGGCCAAAAGAGCATGGTACTGGCATAAGGATATATCTACCAACCAATGGAATTGAGTTGAATGTTCAGAAAGAGACACTTGCATCTACAGTCAATTGATCTCTGATAAGGCAGTCAAGCTTAAGTAACTGGGGCAGAGTAGCATCTTCAATAAATTGTGTTTGGAGAACTGGATATCCATATCCAAAAGAATGAAAGAGATCTCCTATCTCACACCTTACACAAAAATTAATGTGAAATGGATCAAAGACCTAAACAATAGCACCAATACCATTAGACTCTTAGAAGAAAATGTAGGACAATATTTTAAAGATCTTGTGATATGAGGTGGATTCTTAGACCTTACACCCAAAGCATGAGCAACAAAGGAGAAATAGATAAATGGGATCTCCTCAAAATTAAACACTTTTGGACATCAAAGGACTTTGTCAGAAAAATTAAAAAGGCAGCCTATGAAATGGAAGACACTTGGAAACCACATGTCAGGTAGGGTTTAATATCAAGAGTATATAAAGGGATCCTACAACTCAACAACAGAAAGACAAAGAACTCAATTAAAAATTGGGCAAAAAGACATGGAGAGACACCTTTCTTAAGAGGAACTACAATGGCTCAAGAACATAAGAAGAGATGCTCAACTTCACTGGATATTAGGGAAATGCAGGTAAAAACCACAATGAGATATCATGTCACACCTACCAGAATGGCCATTATCAAAAAAAAAAAAAACAAAAAAAAAACAGAAAATTACTAGTGATGGAGAAGATGTAGGAAAGAGGTGCACTCATTCACTATTGGTGGGAAGGTAGATTGGTGCAGACACTCTGGAAGGTAGTGTGGCAGTTCTTCAGGAAGCTAAGTATAGAATTGCCATATGATCCAGCAATTCAGTTACAAGGTATGTACTAAGAAGAACTGAAAGCTAAGACATGAATGGACACTTATAAACCAATGTTTATAGCAACATTATTCATGATTGCCAAGAAATGGAAACAACCCAAGTGTCCATCAATGGACAAGTGAATAAACAAACTGTGGTATATACACAGGATATAATATTACACAGATGTAAGACAGAAAAAGTCATGGCACATGTAATGACGTGGTTGAATCTTGAGGATGTTATGCTGAGTGAAGTTAACCAGAAACAAAAGGACAAATAAAGTATGGTCTCACTAAGATGAATTTACATTAGCATATTTTGAGAGTTACAAGCTGAGAAAACAGGTTATTAGGAGATAGGAAGTGGGTAGAGATCAGGTATTTGATGCTGAAGGAGTACAGTATGAGCAAAAAGATGGATTGTATAAATCCAGGAATGGATAGCATAATTCTCTTTGATGGTAGCAAAATATAGTAAGTAAACTGAACAAAGACATCTGTAAGCAAAGGTGAAAAAGGAGGGCTAAGGTCTATGCATGACACCAGAAGGAAAGATAGATGATAAGGACTGTGACTGTATACAACTTACTGAAACATAGAGGGTAAAATGATTGTGACTAAATGTAAAAATATTAAAATGCTTTTACATGTGGGAGAATAAATGAATGTCAACCTTTCAAGGTGTTGAGAAAGGGATGGCAGTGGGGCAACAATACAATCAAAGCAGACTTTGAATAGGTAGTGAGATCTGGTAGATTTGTACAGGCTAGTAGTATCATTGTAATATGCTTCCATTAAATGTAACAAAGGCAATATACCAAAGCTAAATGTCTATAAGAGGGGGATATAGGACTGGGAAATATGATTCTTAGCAGTGGTGTTGTTGTCTGCTCTTATTATTATATCATGTTGTATGGCATTTTTATTATTGTTTTGATTATTCTTTTTAAATAAATATTTTGTTAGTAATGAATATACTCAAGTTATGCTTGTGGTGTTGAATGCACAACTATGTGATGATACTGCAAAAAATTGATTGTACACTGTGGATGATTGTATAGCATGTGAATATATATCTATAAAATTGCAGGAAAAAAATTAACAGTGATAAAAGTGCAAGACAAAACATGGAGAAAGGGATGTACCTATTCACTGTTTGTAGGAAAGTAGAATGGGATAGCTTATCTGGAGGAGAGTGTGGTGTTTCCACAAGAAGCTAAGTATGTGGGTGCCATAAGGTCCTGTAACCTATTTATGGAATATATACTTGGAAGACCTTAGAGCAGAAACACAAATGGACATTTGCACACTGGTGTTTATGGAGGAAGTATTCAAGATTTGCAATGGATGGAGGTGGTCTGAGGGTACATTGACTGATGAACAGAATGGTGAACTGTGGAATATGCATACAATGGAAAATTGAGCAACTGCGAGGAGTGAAGCTGTGATGAGACAGGCAATGAAGTGAATGGATCTTCTGGACATCATTTTGAGTGAAGTACACCAGAACGAAAAAGAATGTTTTAATGTCTCACCAATATGGACTAACTACTATGTGTAAACTCTGAGAATTGAATCTTAGATCACAGCTTGTTAGGGGAATGCATATTATAATGGTCACTAGATTGTAAGCTCCTACAGTAGTCACATCTATTCCTGAGTTGTAATGGCTATCACCAAATTCTGAGATGTTGAATTCTTTGTTCATAACCTGGTTGGTCTCTGGAACTTTGGGTATCTGTGTGACACCTGAAACACAGAGAGAGAATTCAGCAGCTATGAATGTTATTATTACCTCATACAGCAACTGTTGAAAAAGCAGAAAAAGTTTCCAGACATCAGTCAGATATATTAATGAAGCAGATCAGGTTAGGACTAAGGCAAATCAGGCCCAAGGGCAAAGGACCATATTGACTGTGTTTTAAAACTCCAACTTCTGTGTGAAACCAAGGGAAGAGATATTTATTTGGTTCAGGATCTAGATTTTCTGCAGCACACTAAATAATTTAACTTGTATGGACAGTTCATTCAAACACCATAATTACATGGAACTTTGAATAGGTAGTGAGATCTGGTAGGTTTGCACAGGTTAGTGTGAAAAAAGTGATACATCCAAGAGTAATTTGGGCAAAAAATTATAATATATTTGCAGGCTCTCCCTGAGGAACTGAGAAAAAATGCAGAAATATTGGATGTCCCCACCTGGGTGATTACTGATATTCTCACAAACATTGAGGACTAAAAATTTCATAGGCTGTGCCATTGATTTGGGGGTTTGCCCTTATGAAGCTTGTTACTGCAAAGAGGCCAAGCCTACCTATAATTCTGCCTAGGAGTCTCCCCCAGAGAAACTCTTTGTTCATCATATGTGGCCTTCTCTCTGTTTCTAAGCCTACTTGGCAGGTGAGCTCACTGCCCTCCCCATACATGAGACATGACTGCCACGAAGCTTGATAAGTCTATGTGCAGATTTCTCAGTAGAAACCATGGAGGTGAGAAGGAAATTGTATGATTTATTTAAGATACTGAAAAAGAAAACTGCTAACCAAGAATTCCAAATCCTGCAAAATTATCCTTGCAAAATGAGGGAGAGTTTAAAATATTTTGAGAAAAACAGACAGTGAGAGAGTTTGTGAGAAAGACACTTCCTCTGCAAGAAATACTAAAGGGAGCACTACAGGTAGATAGGAAAAGACAGTAGAAAGAAGTTTGGAGAAGCGTGTAGAAATGAAGACTATCAGTAATGGTAAAAAGAGTGAGAGGAAAAATAAAAATAAAAATAAAATAAAATATGGCATATACAATCCAAAAGACAGAAAGGAAAACTGTAGACAATAAATTGAGTCAAATTAGCCAAAAACAATGGGAGAGAAACTGTATAGTTTCACTAATACAGGCTAACATTTATGAGGAACACTTGAGAGTTGAGATCACATGTTATCAGGAGCTAGAAAGAGGTAAGAGATTGGGTATTTGATACTGATGGAATACAGAAGTTTCAACAGGATTCATTGCATAGATCCAAAAATGGAATGGATAGCATAATAGTGTGTGATGGTAACACAATATTATAAGTACTCTGAACAAAATTGAGTATGAGTATGTTTGAAAGAGGAAGGTTAAGGGAAGTTATGACAGCAGAATGAAAGATAGAAGATAAAGCTTGGGATTGTATAATTTAGCATAGCCTAAAGTGGTCATTGTTGGTGATTAAATGGAAAAACAGAACAATGTTTTTTAATGAGGAGGAATAAATTAATGTCAACATTGCAAGGTGTTGAAAATTGTGTGGTATAGGGTAAAAATGCAATCAATGCAAACTGGAGTCTATAGTTAATGGTAACATTGTACGATGTTCCCATTAATTGTAACAAAGGCAATATACAAAAGATAAATGTCTATAAGAGGGGGATATAAGGGAGTGATATTGGATTCTTGGAGGTGGTGATGTCTGACCATTCATTGTTTTTTATTTTAATTTTTCTTCTATCTTGTTTTTTATTCTCCATTACTTTTCTCCTTTTGCTCTTTGGGAAAGAGATGAAAATGTCCTCATATAGATTGTGGTGGTGAATGCATAACTATGTAATTATACTGGGAATCACTGATTGTTTATTAGGGTGGATTGTATGGTGTGTGAATAAAACTGCTAAAAAATAAACAAAGAGATAAGAGTGCTGGAGAAAATGTGCAGAGAGGGATGTACCTATGTAGGGAAGTAGAATGGTGCAGCCCAGCTGGAGGGCAGTTTGGTGGTTCCACAGAAAACTAACTATGGGTTTGCTGTATGGTCCTGCAACCATATTATTGGGTATATACATGGTAGAACTGAGAGTGGACAAGAGTGGACATTGAATACTGGTGTTTATGGCAGTCATATTCATGATTCACAGTGGATGGTAGTGGCCTAGGGATACATCAATCAGTGAATGAAATGGTGAGCTGTGGTGTGTATTTTCAATGGAATACTGAGTGGCAGCAAGAAGAAATAAAATTGAGTTATGCACCTATGTGAATGGACCTTAAGGAAATTATGTTGAGTGAAATAAGCCAGAATCAAAAAGGAAAAACATTATTAAGCCTCATTAATATGGACTAACCATAATGTGCAAACCTAGAATTGAATCTGAGAGCATAGGTTATCAGGAGAAGGCTTATGGTTAAGGTTCCTAGACTGTAAGCTCTTATAGCAGTCACATCTATTCATGAGTTGTAATGGTTATCTCTAACCTGGTCAGTCTCTGTAACTTTGGGTATCTTTGTGACACCTGAAACTCAGAGCCAGAGTTCAGCAGCTATGAATGTCAGCATTACTCCATACAGCAAATGTTTAAAAAGCTGAAAAAGAGATCTGAATTCAGTTAGAGATATTAACAAAATGGTCTTGATTAGAACTAAGATAAACCAGAGTAAAGGGAAAAGGATGATATTGACTGTATTTTAAAACCTCAACTTTTTTGTTAGACCAAAGGATGAGATGTTTATTTTGTGCAAAATCTATTCTTTCTGTAGCAGGCTACATAATTGAACTTGTATGCTCAGTTTATTCAAACACCATAACTACATGGAACCTCGAGTAGGGAGTGAGATCTGGCTGGTTTGTACAGGTTAGACTGAATCCCTGATACATCCCAGAGTAATTTGGGCAGAGTAAAAAGTATTTGTAAAGTCCTCTGTAGGGCCTTGGGGAAAATGTGGAAACATTAAACTTCCCCACCTAGGGATTTCTTGATATTCTCTCAAGCTTCGGGGACTACCATTGCAGTAGTCAAAGTGCTTGATCTTGGGGCTTGCCTTTATGAAGCTTGTTACTACACTGGAAAGGCTAAGCCTACTTATAATTTTGCCTAAGAGGCACCCCCAGATAACCTCTTTTTGCTCAGATGTGTCCTATCTCTCTCTAAGCCTTCTCTGCTGGTAAACTCACTACCCTTCCCCCTTCATGGGACATGACTCCCAGGGTTGTAAGTCTCCCTGACAACTGGGACATGACTCCCAGTGATGAGCCTCAGCCCAGCATGGTGGGATTGAGAAAGTCTGCCTGACCAAAAGGGGGAAAATAGTGAAACAAAATAAATCTCCAGTGTTTGAAAGATCTCAAATAGAGGCAGGAGATGATTCTGGAGGTTATTCTTATGAATTGTATACATATTCCTTTTAAGTTTTTAGTGTACTTGAATAGCTAAAAAGAAATACCTGAAACTGTTGAGCTGCAACCCAGTATCCTTGATTCTTGAAGATGATCATATAACTATGTAGTCTATATGGTGTGACTGTGTGATTGTGAAAACACCATGGCTTCCACTCCCTTTATCCAGTGTATGGACAAATGAGTAGAAAACAGCAGTACAAAAATAAATGAATAATGGGGGGAAAGGATTATGAGACGTTTTCGGTGTTCTTTTTACTTTCATTTTTCTTTTCATAATTATTACATTTGGGAGTTATGAAAATATTCAAAATATTGATTGTGGTGATGAATGAACAACTATGTGATGATACTGTGAACAATTTTACATTTTGAATGATTTTTGGTATGTGACTACACCTCAATACAATTGCATTAAAACCTGAGGGTGAGTTAAAAATATTCACAGATAAACAGCCACTGAGAGAGTTTGATAACAAGAGTCCTGTTCTACAAGAAATACTAAAGGGAGATCATGTTGATAGGAAAAGACAGGAGAGGTTTGGAGGAGAGTGTAGAAATTAATGATATCAGAAAGTGTAACTAAAAGGGTAAAAAGACAGAAAAATGTTATTACATACAGAGACCAAAAGACTAAAGGATGGAAGAAATCACTGCCTTTTCTGTAATAATATTGAATATTAGTAGATTAAACTCACCAGTCAAAATACATAGACTGGTGGAATGGATTAAAAAACAGGACCCATATATATGCTGTCTTAAAGATACACACTTTAGCTCCAGAGACACAAATACTTTGAAAGTGAAAGTTTGGAAAAAGGTATTCATGCAAACATCAACCAGAAAAGAGGGGGTTTGGTATAATAATATCAAATAAAATATACTTTAAATATAAAGCTCTTAAAAGAGTTAAGGAAGGAAACTGTATATTAATAAGATGGGCTATCTCCCAAGAAGAAATAACAATCATGAATACTTAAGCGCCTAGCCAGGGTGCTCCAAAATGCATAAGACAAACATGGGCAACCCTTGAATGAAGAAATAGACATCTCTGCAATAACAGAGGTTTTAATACTACATCCTCATCAATGGATAGAACATCTAGGCAAAAGATCAATTATTGCACAGGCATCTTGAAAAGTGTGATGAATGAACCATACCAGACAGATATTTACAGAACATTGCACCCCACAACATCAGCATTTATGTTCTTCTCAAATGCCCAAGGATCATTCTCCAGGATAGACCACATGTTGGGTCAAAAGCAGGTCTCAATAAATTTAAAAAGATTGATATTATACAAGGCAATTTTTTGGATCATAATTGAATGAAGCTGGCAATCAACAGCAGGTGGAAGACTAGAAAATTATTAAATTATGGCGGCTTAGAGGAGAGGCGGGGCAAGATGGCGGACTGGTGAGCTGTATGTTTTAGTTACTCCTCCAGGAAAGTAGGTAGAAAGCCAGGAACTGCGTGGACTGGACACCACAGAGCAATCTGACTTTGGGCATACTTCATACAACACTCATGAAAACGTGGAACTGCTGAGATCAGCGAAATCTGTAAGTTTTTGCGGTCAGGGGACCCGCGCCCCTCCCTGCCAGGCTCAGTCCTGTGGGAGGAGGGGCTGTCAGCTCCGGGAAGGAGAAGGGAGAACTGCAGTGGCTGCTCATATCGGAAACTCATTCTACTGATCCAGACTCCAACCATAGATAGACAGAGACCAGACACCAGAGAATCTGTGAGCAGCCAGCCCAGCAGAGAGGAGACAGGCATAGAGAAAAAAAAACAACACGAAAAACTCCAAAATAAAAGCAGAGGATTTTTAGAGTTCTGGTGAACACAGAAAGGGGAAGGGCGGAGCTCAGGCCCTAAGGCGCATATGCAAATCCCGAAGAAAAGCCAATCTCTCTGCCCTGTGGACCTTTCCTTAATGGCCCTGGTTGCTTTGTCTCTTAGCATTTCAATAACCCATTAGATCTCTGAGGAGGACGCTTTTTTTTTTTTTTTTTTTTTTTTTAATCCTTTTTTTCCTTTTCTGAAACAATTACTCTAAGAAGCCCAATACAGAAAGCTTCAAAGACTTTCAATTTGGGCACGTCAAGTCAAGAGCAGAACTAAGAGAGCTCTGAGACAAAAGGCAATAATTCAGTGGCTGAGAAAATTCACTAAACACCACAACTTCCCAAGAAAAGGGGGGTGTCCGCTCACAGCCACCATCCTGGTGCACAGGAAACACTCCTGCCCATCGCCAGCCCCATAGCCCAGAGCTGCCCCAGACAACCCAGTGTGACGGAAGGGCTTCAAATAACAGCCACACACCACAAAACTGGGCGTGGACATTAGCCTTCCCTGCAACCTCAGCGGATTGTCCCAGAGTTGGGAAGGTGGAGCAGTGTGAATTAACAAAGCCCCATTCAGCCATCATTTGAGCAGACTGGGAGCCTCCCTACACAGCCCAGCAGCCCAGAACTGCCCCGGGGGGACGGCACACACCTGTGACATAGCACAGTCATCCCTCAACAGAGGACCCGGGGTGCACGGCCTGGAAGAGGGGCCCACTTGCAAGTCTCAGGAGCCATACGCCGATACCAAGGACTTGTGGGTCAGTGGCAGAGACAAACTGTGGCAGGACTGAACTGAAGGATTAGACTATTGCACCAGCTTTAAAACTCTAGGATCACCAGGGAGATTTGATTGTTAGGGCCACCCCCCCTCCCCGACTGCCCAGAAACACACCCCACATACAGGGCAGGCAACACCAACTACACACGCAAGCTTGCTACACCAATTGGGCCCCACAAGACTCACTCCCCCACTCACCAAAAGGCTAAGCAGGGGAGAACTGGCTTGTGGAGAACAGGTGGCTCGTGGACGCCACCTGCTGGTTAGTTAGAGAAAGTGTACTCCACGAAGCTGTAGATCTGATAAATTAGAGATAAGGACTTCAATAGGTCTACAAACCCTAAAACAACCCTATCAAGTTCAGCAAATGCCACGAGGCCAAAAACAACAGAAAATTATAAAGCATATGAAAAAACCAGATGATATGGATAACCCAAGCCCAAGCACCCAAATCAAAAGACCAGAAGAGACACAGCACCTAGAGCAGCTACTCAAAGAACTAAAGATGAACAATGAGACCATAGTACGGGATATGAAGGAAATCAAGAAGACTCTAGAAGAGCATAAAGAAGACATTGCAAGACTAAATAAAAAAATGGATGATCTTATGGGAATTAAAGAAACTGTTGACCAAATTAAAAAGATTCTGGACACTCATAGTACAAGACTAGAGGAAGTTGAACAACGAATCAGTGACCTGGAAGATGACAGAATGGAAAATGAAAGCATAAAAGAAAGAATGGGGAAAAAAATTGAAAAAATCGAAATGGACCTCAGGGATATGATAGATAATATGAAACGTCCGAATATAAGACTCATTGGTGTCCCAGAAGGGGAAGAAAAGGGTAAAGGTCTAGGAAGAGTATTCAAAGAAATTGTTGGGGAAAACTTCCCAAATCTTCTAAACAACATAAATACACAAATCATAAATGCTCAGCGAACTCCAAATAGAATAAATCCAAATAAACCCACTCCAAGACATATACTGATCACACTGTCAAACACAGAAGAGAAGGAGCAAGTTCTGAAAGCAGCAAGAGAAAAGCAATTCACCACATACAAAGGAAACAGCATACGACTAAGTAGTGACTACTCAGCAGCCACCATGGAGGCGAGAAGGCAGTGGCACGATATATTTAAAATTCTGAGTGAGAAAAATTTCCAGCCAAGAATACTTCATCCAGCAAAGCTCTCCTTCAAATTTGAGGGAGAGCTTAAATTTTTCACAGACAAACAAATGCTGAGAGAATTTGCTAACAAGAGGCCTGCCCTACTGGAGATACTAAAGGGAGCCCTACAGACAGAGAAACAAAGACAGGACAGAGAGTCTTGGAGAAAGGTTCAGTACTAAAGAGATTCGGTATGGGTACAATAAAGGATATTAATAGAGAGAGGGGAAAAATATGGCAAACATAAACCAAAGGATAAGATGGCTGATTCAAGAAATGCCTTCACGGTTATAACGTTGAATGTAAATGGATTAAACTCCCCAATTAAAAGATATAGATTTGCAGAATGGATCAAAAAAAATGAACCATCAATATGTTGCATACAAGAGACTCATCTTAGACATAGGGACACAAAGAAACTGAAAGTGAAAGGATGGAAAAAAATATTTCATGCAAGCTACAGCCAAAAGAAAGCAGGTGTAGCAATATTAATCTCAGATAAAATAGACTTCAAATGCAGGGATGTTTTGAGAGACAAAGAAGGCCACTACATACTACTAAAAGGGGCAATTCAGCAAGAAGAAATAACAATCGTAAATGTCTATGCACCCAATCAAGGTGCCACAAAATACATGAGAGAAACACTGGCAAAACTAAAGGAAGCAATTGATGTTTCCACAATAATTGTGGGAGACTTCAACACATCACTCTCTCCTATAGATAGATCAACCAGACAGAAGACCAATAAGGAAATTGAAAACCTAAACAATCTGATAAATGAATTAGATTTAACATATACAGGACGTTACATCCCAAATCACCAGGATACACATACTTTTCTAGTGCTCACGGAACTTGCTCCAGAATAGATCATATGCTGGTACATAAAACAAGCCTCAATAAATTTAAAAAGATTGAAATTATTCAAAGCACATTCTCTGACCACAATGGAATACAATTAGAAGTCAATAACCATCAGAGACTTAGAAAATTCACAAATACCTGGAGGTTAAACAACACACTCCTAAAAAATCAGTGGGTTAAAGAAGAAATAGCAAGAGAAATTGCTAAATATATAGAGACGAATGAAAATGAGAACACAACATACCAAAACTTATGGGATGCAGCAAAAGCAGTGCTAAGGGGGAAATTTATAGCACTAAACGCATACATTAAAAAGGAAGAAAGAGCCAAAATCAAAGAAGTAATGGATCAACTGAAGAAGCTAGAAAATGAACAGCAAACCAATCCTAAACCAAGTAGAAGAAAAGAAATAACAAGGATTAAAGCAGAAATAAATGACATAGAGAACAAAAAAACAATAGAGAGGATAAATATCACCAAAAGTTGGTTCTTTGAGAAGATCAACAAGATTGACAAGCCCCTAGCTAGACTGACAAAATCAAAAAGAGAGAAGACCCATATAAATAAAATAATGAATGAAAAAGGTGACATAACTGCAGATCCTGAAGAAATTAAAAAAATTATAAGAGGATATTATGAACAACTGTATGGCAATAAACTGGACAATGTAGAAGAAATGGACAATTTCCTGGAAACATATGAACAACCTAGACTGACCAGAGAAGAAATAGAAGACCTCAACCAACCCATCACAAGCAAAGACATCCAATCAGTCATCAAAAATCTTCCCACAAATAAATGCCCAGAGCCAGATGGCTTCACAGGGGAATTCTACCAAACTTTCCAGAAAGAACTGACACCAGTCTTACTCAAACTCTTCCAAAACACTGAAGAAAATGGAACACTACCTAACTCATTTTATGAAGCTAACATCAATCTAATACCAAAAGCAGGCAAAGATGCTACAAAAAAGGAAAACTACCGGCCAATCGCCCTAATGAATATAGATGCAAAAATCCTCAACAAAATACTTGCAAATCGAATCCAAAGACATATTAAAAAAATCATACACCATGACCAAGTGGGGTTCATTCCAGGCATGCAAGGATGGTTCAACATAAGAAAAACAATCAATGTATTACAACACATTAAAAACTCGAAAGGGAAAAATCAATTGATCATCTCAATAGATGCTGAAAAAGCATTTGACAAAATCCAACATCCGTTTTTGATAAAAACACTTCAAAAGGTAGGAATTGAAAGAAACTTCCTCAACATGATAAAGAGCATATATGAAAAACCCACAGCCAGCATAGTACTCAATGGTGAGAGACTGAAAGCCTTCCCTCTAAGATCAGGAACAAGACAAGGATGCCCGCTGTCACCACTGTTATTCAACATTGTGCTGGAAGTGCTAGCCAGGGCAATCCGGCAAGACAAAGAAATAAAAGGCATCCAAATTGGAAAAGAAGAAGTAAAACTGTCATTGTTTGCAGACGATATGATCTTATATCTAGAAAACCCTGAGAAATCGACGATACAGCTACTAGAGCTAATAAACAAATTTAGCAAAGTAGCGGGATACAAGATTAATGCACATAAGTCAGTAATGTTTGTATATGCTAGAAATGAACAAACTGAAGAGACACTCAAGAAAAAGATACCATTTTCAATAGCAACTAAAAAAATCAAGTACCTAGGAATAAACTTAACCAAAGATGTAAAGACCTAGACAAAGAAAACTACATAACTCTACTAAAAGAAATAGAAGGGGACCTTAAAAGATGGAAAAATATTCCATGTTCATGGATAGGAAGGCTAAATGTCATTAAGATGTCAATTCTACCCAAACTCATCTACAGATTCAATGCAATCCCAATCAAAATTTCAACAACCTACTTTGCAGACTTGGAAAAGCTAGTTATCAAATTTATTTGGAAAGGGAAGATGCCTCAAATTGCTAAAGACACTCTAAAAAAGAAAAACGAAGTGGGGGGACTTACACTCCCTGACTTTGAAGCTTATTATAAAGCCACAGTTGCCAAAACAGCATGGTACTGGCACAAAGATAGACATATAGATCAATGGAATCGAATTGAGAATTCAGAGATAGACCCTCAGATCTATGGCCGACTGATCTTTGATAAGGCCCCCAAAGTCACTGAACTGAGCCATAATGGTCTTTTCAACAAATGGGGCTGGGAGAGTTGGATATCCATATCCAAAAGAATGAAAGAGGACCCCTATCTCACCCCCTACACAAAAATTAACTCAAAATGGACCAAAGATCTCAATATAAAAGAAAGTACCATAAAACTCCTAGAAGATAATGTAGGAAAACATCTTCAAGACCTTGTATTAGGCGGCCACTTCCTAGACTTTACACCAAAAGCACAAGCAACAAAAGAGAAAATAGATAAATGGGAACTCCTCAAGCTTAGAAGTTTCTGCACCTCAAAGGAATTTCTCAAAAAGGTAAAGAGGCAGCCAACTCAATGGGAAAACATTTTTGGAAACCATGTATCTGACAAAAGACTGATATCTTGCATATACAAAGAAATCCTACAACTCAATGACAATAGTACAGACAGCCCAATTATAAAATGGGCAAAAGATATGAAAAGACAGTTCTCTGAAGAGGAAATACAAATGGCCAAGAAACACATGAAAAAATGTTCAGCTTCACTAGCTATTAGAGAGATGCAAATTAAGACCACAATGAGATACCATCTAACACCGGTTAGAATGGCTGCCATTAAACAAACAGGAAACTACAAATGCTGGAGTGGATGTGGAGAAATTGGAACTCTTATTCACTGTTTGTGGGACTGTATAATGGTTCAGCCACTCTGGAAGTCAGTCTGGCAGTTCCTTAGAAAACTAGATATAGAGCTACCATTCGATCCGGCGATTGCACTTCTCGGTATATAACCAGAAGATCGGAAAGCAGTGACACGAACAGATATCTGCACGCCAATGTTCATAGCAGCATTATTCACAATTGCCAAGAGATGGAAACAACCCAAATGTCCTTCAACAGATGAGTAGATAAATAAAATGTGGTATATACACACGATGGAATACTACGCGTCAGTAAGAAGGAACGATCTCGTGAAACATATGACAACATGGATGAACCTTGAAGACATAATGCTGAGTGAAATAAGCCAAGCACAAAAAGAGAAATATTATATGCTACCACTAATGTGAACTTTCAAAAATGTAAAACAAATGGTTTATAATGTAGAATGTAGGGGAACTAGCAGTAGAGAGTAATTAAGGAAGGGGGAACAATAATCCAAGAAGAACAGATAAGCTTTTTAACGTTCTGGGGATGCCCAGAAATGACTATGGTCTGTTAATTTCTGATGGATATAGTAGGACCAAGTTCACAGAAAGGTTGCTATATTATGTAACTTTCTTGGGGTAAAGTAGGAACATGTTGGAAGTTAAGCAGTTATCTTAGGTTAGTTGTCTTTTTCTTACTCCCTTGTTATGTCTCTTTGAAATGTTCTTTTATTGTATGTTTGTTTTCTTTTTAACTTTTTTTTCATACAGTTGATTTAAAAAAGAAGGAAAGTTAAAAAAAAAAAAAGAAAGAAAGAAAAACAAGGAAAAAAAAATGATGTAGTGCCCCCTTGAGGAGCCTGTGGAGAATGCAGGGGTATTCGCCTACCCCACCTCCATGGTTGCTAACATGACCACAGACATAGGGGACTGGTGGTTTGATGGGTTGAGCCCTCTACCATAAGTTTTACCCTTGGGAAGACGGTTGCTGCAAAGGAGATGCTAGGCCTCCGTATATTTGTGCCTAAGAGTCTCCTCCTGAATGCCTCTTTGTTGCTCAGATGTGGCCCTCTCTCTCTGGCTAAGCCAACTTGAAAGGTGAAATCACTGCCCTCCCCCCTACGTGGGATCAGACACTCAGGGGAGTGAATCTCCCTGGCAACGTGGAATATGACTCCCGGGGAGGAATGTAGACCCGGCATCGTGGGACGGAGAACATCTTCTTGACCAAAAGGGGGATGTGAAAGGAAATGAAATAAGCTTCAGTGGCAGAGAGATTCCAAAACGAGCCGAGAGGTCACTCTGGTGGGCACTCTTACGCACACTTTAGACAACCCTTTTTAGGTTCTAAAGAATTGGGGTAGCTGGTGGTGGATACCTGAAACTATCAAACTACAACCCAGAACCCATGAATCTCGAAGACAGATGTATAAAAATGTAGCTTATGAGGGGTGACAATGGGATTGGGAAAGCCATAAGGACCACACTCCACTTTGTCTAGTTTATGGATGGATGAGTAGAAAAATAGGGGAAGGAAACAAACAGACAAAGGTACCCAGTGTTCTTTTTTACTTCAATTGCTCTTTTTCACTGTAATTATTATTCTTGTTATTTTTGTGTGTGTGCTAATGAAGGTGTTAGGGATTGATTTATGTGATGAATGTACAACTATGTAATGGTACTGTAAACAATCGAAAGTACGATTTGTTTTGTATGACTGCATGGTATGTGAATATATCTCAATAAAATGATTAAAAAAAATAAAAAAAAATAAAAAAAAAATAAAAAAATAACAGGGGGAAAAAAAAAAAAAAAGAAAAAAAGAAAAGTAGGGGAAGGAAACAAACAGACAAAGGTACCCAGTGTTCTTTTTTACTTCAATTGCTCTTTTTCACTCTAATTATTATTCTTGTTATTTTTGTGTGTGTGCTAATGAAGGTGTCAGGGATTGATTTAGGTGATGAATGTACAACTATCTAATGGTACTGTAAACAATCGAAAGTACAATTTGTTTTGTATGACTGCGTGGTATGTGAATATATCTCAATAAAATGATTAAAAAAAAATATTGATACAACTAAAAAAAAAATTATGGCGGCTTAAACAACACATTCTTAAGCAACTAGTTGGTTAGAAAAGAAAGTACAAAAGAACTCAGTAATAATTCAAGGCAAAGAAAAATTAGAACACAATGTATCAAAACTTATGGGATGCAGTGAAGGTAGATCTGAGAGGGAAAATTATTGCCCTAAACACCTATATTTAAAAAGAAGAAAGAGCTAAAATTGAAGACAATGGCAAACCTGAAGAAAGTAGAAGAACAGCAAACTAACCACAAAGAGAACAAAGGAATAAAATAACAAACATTAGAGCAGAAATAAATGAAATTGGGGAAAAAACAATAGAGAGAATTAAAAAACAGAAATTGTTCCATTGAGAAAATCAATAAAATTGATGGACTGTTTGCTAGGATGGCAAAGAACAAAAGAGAGAATGCAAGTAAATAAAATCAGAAATGGGATGCTGACACTACCACTGATCCTACAAAATAAAATAGATCATAAGATAGATTTGCCATATGACCCAGCTATTCCATTGCTAGGTATATACTCAGAGGAACTGAAACTTAAGACACAAACAGACATTTGTAAATCAATGTTTATTGCAGCATTATTCACAATTGCCAAGAGATGGAAACAGCCCAAATGCCCATCAAAGGACGAGTGGATAAACAAACTGGTATATGCACATGATGGAATATTATGCAGCTGTAAGACAGAACAAAGACATGGATCATGTAATAATGTGGATGAACCTTGAGGACATTATGCTGAGTGAAGTTAGCCAGAAACAAAAGGACAGATTCTGTATGGTCTCACTAATATGAACAGACATTAATGAACAAACTTTGGGAGTTAAAAGCTGACAACACAGGCGACCAAGAGATAGAAAGAGGGCAGAGACCAGCCATTTGATGCTGAAGGGCTACAGAATGTTTAGGATTGATTGCATAGATCCAAAAATAGATAGCATAATACTGTGTGATGGTAGCACAGTATTGTAAGTACACTGAACAAAGATGTCTGTGAGTAAAGCTGAAAGAGGTGGGATAGGAGAATGTATGACACCAGAGGTAAAGATAGATGATAAAGACTGGGACTGTATAACGTGGCAAAAACTGGAGTGGCCAATGACTGTTACTAAATACACAAATATAAAAAATGGTTTTGCATGTGGGAAAGCAAATGAATGTCAACCATGTAGAAATTTGGAAAGGGGATGGTATTCAGGAAAAAAACAATCAAAGCAAACTGGAGTCTATGGTCAACAGTAACATTGTAATATACCTCCATTAAATGTAACAAAGGCAATACGCCAATGCTAAATGTATATGAGAAGGGGATATAGGGGAGGAATACGGGATTCTTGGTAGCGGTCTTATTTGCTGTCCTTACTAGTATATTGTATTGTATGACACATTATTTTTCTTTTTATCATTCTTTTCTTATTGCTAAAAAAAAAAAAACAATTTTTCTTGTAGTAATCAATATGTTCAAGTGCTGATTGTGGTGATAAATGTACAACTTTATGATGATACCATCAACAACTGATTGTACACTGTGGATAAATGTATGGTATGAGAATATAACTCAATAAAATTGTAGGAAAATATATATATAGGAGTAAAAGTGTTGGAGAAAACATGGTGAGAGGGATGATGCCTCACCAATATGGACTAACTACAATGTGTAAACTCAGAATAGAATCTTAGAGCATAGCCTAATATGGACATAATAATTGTAATAGTCCCTAGATTGTAAGCTCTTACAGCAGTTAACTCTATCCCTGAATTGTAATGCCTATCTCTAAACTTTGAGATGCTGATCCCCTAGCATATAACCTGATTGGTCTCTGGAACAATGCATACCTCTGAGACACCTGAAACTCAGAGCTAGAGCTTGGCAGATCTGAATGTCAGTATTAATGCATACAGCCACTGTCACCAAAAAAAAAAAAAAAAGCTGAAAAAGAGCCCAGACTTCAATTAGTGATATGAATGAAGCAGGTCTGGTTAAGACCAGGGCAAGCCATGTCAAAGAGTAAAGGCTGAAACTGATTGTGTTTTAAAACTTCAACTTCCATATGAGACCAAGGGAAGAGATATCTATTTCGTACAGGATCTAAATTTTCTAAACGGTAAAACTCTACAGTCGATTTGTTCAAACACCACAATTGCATGGAACTTTGAATAGGAAGTGAGATACGGTAGGTTAGTATAGGCTGGAGTGAAATAGTGACACATCTCAGAGTAATTTGGGCAGATAATAAAAAATATATTTACAGCCTCCCCCTCCCCAGCCCCGAGGATCTGGGGGAAGGTGCGGATGTGTTGGACATCCTCACCTGGAATGGTGTTGATGTTGTCACAAACATTGGGACTGGCAGTTTGATGTGCTGAGCCCTTGAGCATGGGACCTGCCCTTATGAAGCTCATTGCCACAATGGAGAGTCTAAACTTGCATGTAATGGTACCTAAGAGTCTCCCCTGAGTACCTCTTTGTTGCTCCGATGTGGCCCTCTCTCTCTCTAACTGAGCCATCTCGACAGGTGAACTCGCTGCCCTCCCCCCTACGTGGGATCCGACTCCCAGGGGTGTAAATCTCCCTGGCAATGCAGAATATGACTCCCAGGGATGAATGTGGACCTGGCATCATGGGACTGAGAGTATCTTCTTGACCAAAAGGGGGATGCAAAATGAGACGAAATAGTTTCAGTGGCTGAGAGATTTCAAATGGAGTCGAGAGGTCACTCTGGTGGACATTTTTATGCACTATATAGATATCACCTCTTAGGTTTTAATGTATTGGAATAGCTAGAAGAAAATACCTGAAACTACCAAACTCCAACCCAGCAGTCTGGACTCCTGAAGACAATTATATAATATTGTAGATTCCAAGGGGTGACAGTGTGATTGTGAAGACCTTGTGGATCTCACCCCCTTTATCTAGTGTATGGATGAGTAGAAAAATGGGGATAAAAACTAAAGGACAAATGGGGTGGGATGGGGGGATGATTTGGGTGTTCTTTTTTCACTTTTATTTTTTATTCTTGTTCTGGTTCTTTCTGATGTAAGGAACATGTTCAGAGATAGACTGCAGTGATGAATGCATAACTATGTTATAATATTGTGGATAGTGGATTGTATACCATGGATGATTGTATGGTGTGTGAATGTATTTCAATACAATTGAATTTAATAAAAAAAAAGAGATCATAAGAGGATACAATGACCAACTACCAACTGTTTGCCAACCAACTAGGAAATGTAGACAGATAACTTCCTAGACAACACATAAACAACCTACACTGACTCTAAAAGAAATAGAAGGCCTCTATTTCTACAAGAAACCAACCACAAATAAAGAGATTGAATCAGTCATCAAAATCCTCCAAAGCAAGAAATGTCCAGGATCAGATGGCTTCACAGGTGAATTCTAGCAAGCTTTCCAAGAACAAAGAGTATCAATACTGCTGAAACTCATCCAAAAAAATGAAGAGGAGGGAACACTACCTAACTCATTCTAGGAAGCTAACAGCACCCTAATATCAAAGCCAAAGATTCTACAATAAAAAAATTACTGACAATTTTCTCTAATATACAGGCAAAACATTGAAATAATGTCTTGCAAATCAAATCCTAGGGCCTGTTATAACAATTATATATCATGATAATGTGTGTTTTTTTTCAGGTATGCAAGCATGGATCAACACAAGAAAATCAATTAATGTAATACACCACATTAACAAATCACAGGGAAAAACCACATGATCATCTCCATTGATGAAGAAAACACAACTGACAATCCCTAACATTATTTCTTTTTTAATGCATTTTATTGAGATATGTTCACAGAACATGCATTCAAAGTGTAAACCAGTTGTTCACAGTACTGTCATATAGATGTGCATTCATGACCACAGTCAATCTTTGAACATTTTCATTACTCCAAAAAATGAAAATGAAAATGAAAAACATCCAAAACACCCCATTCCCATCCCCCCCCACATTGTTCATTTACATTTTAATACATTTTTTAAGATATATTCACACAACTTACAGTCATCCAGAGTGTACAGTTATTCACAGCACCATCATACATTTATGCATTCATCAACAGAATCAGTTTTTGAACATTTTCCTTACTCCAAAACAAAGATAAAAGAAAAAGAACACCTAAATCTTTCCATCCCCTTCATCCCACCTCATCTTTCACCTAAATTTTTCCCCATTTTCCACTCATCTGTCTATACACTGAATAAAGGGAGTGTGAGCCACAAGGCTTTCACAATCACACAGTCACACTGTGCAAGATACATAGTTATACAATCAACTTCAAGAATCAAGTTCACTGGGCTGCATTTCAACAGATTCAGGTATTTCCCTCTAGCCTATATAGCACATAAGAATACCCTCCAGAGTGACCTCTTGACTCCATTTGAAATCTCTCAGACACTGCAACCTTACTTTTTTTCACCTCTTTTCCCCCTTTTGGTCAAGAAGATCCTCTCACTACCACAGTATTGGGTCCAGGTTCTTCTCCATGAGCCATCTACTGCATTGCCATGGTGATTTACACCCATGGGTGTCATTTCCCAAGTAGGGAGGAGGGTAGTGTGTTCACCTGTTGAGTGGGCTTAGAGAAAGGTGGCCACATCTGAGCAAAAAAGAGGCTCTCTGGTGGGGCCTCCTAGGCACAATTATAAGCAGGCTTAGCCTCTCCCTTGCAGCAACTAGCCCCATAAGGAATGCTCCAAGATCAAGGGCTTGTCCCACTTAATTGGCAGTACTCAATATTTGTGGGAAAATCAGTAATAACACAAGTGGGGAAGTCCAACATTTCTGCATTTCTCCCCAGTTCCTCAGGGGGCCCTGCAAATACTCTTTCCCTGTCTGCCCATATCACTCTGGGATGTATTGGGATTTCACCTCAGCCTGTACAAACTCACCAATCCCACTTCCCTTTAACAGCTCCATACACCTATGGTGTTCAAACAAACTGATCACACAGGTTTAATTATCTAATGTGCTACATAAAATATGGATCCTGTACCAAATAAACATCTTCTCCCTTGGTCTAGCCCAAAAGTTGAAGTTTTAAAACCCAGTTAGTATGGTCCTTTACCCTTGGGCCTGATTTGCCTTATTCCTGACCACATCTGCTTTGTTCATTTCTCTAATTGAAATCTGAACTCTTTTTCAGCTCTTTAACTGTTGCTTTATGGGGTAATACTGTCATTCATAGCTGCCAAGCTCTAGTTCCAAGTCTTTGGTGTCACAGAGATACCCAAAGTTCCAGAGACCAGCCGTGTAATACACATGGAGCTCAGCGTCTCAGGATTTAGAGATAACCATTACAATGCAAGAATAGATGTGTCTGCTGTAAGACATTACAATCGTTACAATAAGCATTCCCTTGATAAGCTGTGCCCTAAGATTCAGTTCTCAGAGCTTACACGTAGTTAGTCAATATTAGTGAGGCACTATAATTTTCCTCTCATTTCTGGTGTGCTTCACTCAGAATGCTGTACTCAAGATCCATTCACATAGTTGTGTGTCTTACAGCTTCATTCCTTCTTGGAGCTGCTCAATATTCTATGCAAACCACAGTTCCCCATTCTGTTCATCAATGTACCCTTAGATGACCTCCATCCATTGCAAATTGTGAATACTGCCACCATATACACCAGTGGGTAAATGTCCATTCATGTCTCTGCTCTCTGATCTTCCAAGTATATACTCCATAGTGAGGTTTCAGGACTTTGTGACAACCCATACCTAGCTTCTTGTGGAACCACCACACTGTCCACCAGACAGGCTACACCATTCTACTTCCCCACAAACAGTGAATACATACATCTCTCTCTCCAAGTTCTCTCCAGCACTTGTGACCCTCTGTTTTTTCCCTGCAATTTTATAGGGATATATTCAAATACAATGCAATCATCCACAGTGCACAATCAATTGTTTAACAGTATCATCATAGGTGTGCATTCATCACCACAATTAGCAGTTACATATATTCATTACTCAAAAAAGAATTGAAACAAAAATAATAAAAAGGGTAAAAGGAAAAGTAAAAATAAGATAAAATGCAGCAATAAGGTCAGTCAACTACACCACTACCAAGAATCCCATACTCCTCCCCTATACCCCGTCTCACAGACATTTAGCTTTGGTATATTGCCTTTGTTACATTTAATGGGAGCATATTACAATGTTACTGTTTACACAAGACTCCAGTTGCACTGATTATATTTTCCCCAATACCATCCCTTTTCAACACCTTGCAATGTTAACGTTCATTTGTTCTCCCATATGTGAAAGCATTTTTACATTTGAATATTTGGTCATCATCACTGACCATCCTAGGTTTCACTAAATTACACAGTGAATATACCAATTTATATTGCAATTTCTTCTTTGATGTACTGATTGCTTAGGATGTGTTGCATAACCTCCACATATTTGTGAATGTTCTGACTCTTTGGTGAATATAGATTTCTAGTTGCATTCCATTATGGCAAGAGAATGTGCTTTGAATAATTTCAATCTTTTAAAATTTTATTGTGGCTTGTTTTGTACACCAGCATATGATCTATCCTGAAGAATGTTCCTTGAGTGCTAGAGAAGAATGTATATCCTGATAATCTGTATAGTAACACACTATTTATGTCTGTTAAGTCTAATTCATCTATCATATTGTTTAAGTCCTTAATTTCCTTACTGGTCCTCTGTATGGTGGTTCTATCTGTAAAAGTGAGTGGTTTATTAAAGTCTCCCACTATTATTGTAGAAATGTCTATTTCTCCATTCAGTTTTGTGAATGTTTTCTTCATGTATTTTGGAGCACCTTGATTGGGTGCATAAACTTCATGATTGTTATTTCTTCTTGGTGAATTGTCACTTTAATTAATACATGGTGTCTTCGTCTTTTATGACATTATAGCATTTAAATTCTATTTTGTCTGATATAAGTATTGCTACCTTGCTTTCTCTTGGCTACAGTTTGCATGGAAGTTTTTTCATCTTTTCAGTTTCAATCTCTTTTTGTTGCTGCATCTAAGATGAGTTTCTTGTAAATAGCATATCAATGGATCATACTTTAAATCCATTCTGCCAACCTGTATCATTTAATAGGGGAGATTAATCCATTCACATTCAGTGTTATTACTGTAAAAGTAGTTCTTGAGCCAAACATCTTATCCTGTGGTTTCATTTGTGAGATCTATTTTCCCCTCTATTTTTTCCTTTTAGTTACCCTTACTAATATTCTTCAGTTCTGTGCCCTTCTCTACTTATCCATCTTCTTTCTTATTCTTAGCTGTTAGAACTCTATTTAATATTCTTGCAGTCAGGTCTCTAGTTACCAAACTCCCTCAGCATTTGTTTGTCTGTAAATATTTTAAAGTCTCCCTAACTTTTGAAGGACAGCTTTGCTGGATAAAGAATCTTTGCTGGCAATATTTCTCTTCCAGAATCTTAAGTATGTCATATCACTGCCTTCTCACCTTCATGTTGCCTGTTAAGTAGTCATTACTTAGACTTCTGTGGTTTCCCTTGTTTGTGTTGTATTGCTTCTCTTGCTGCTCTCAGACCTTTCTCCTCTTCAGCATTTAACAATCTGATTAGTGTATGTCTCAGAGTGAGTTTCTTTGGATTTGTTCTATTTGCAGTTTGTTGGGCATCTTTGATCTGCTTATTTATATCATTTAGAAGTTTTGGGAAGTTTTCCCCAACTAGGTCTTCAAATACTTTTTCTAGCTCTTTTCTCATTCTGGAACACCAATGATTCTTATTTTATGTGCTTCATGTTTCCATCATTTCCCTGAGATCCATTTCAAATTTTCCCATTTTTTACCATTTGTTCTTTTATACACTCACATTCAATTGCTCTTCCTCTAGTTCACATGTTCTTTCTTCTGCCTATTGAAATCTGCTGTTGTGTGTCTAATATATTTTTATTTTTATCTACATTATTTTTTTTCCATAAGCTCTGGTATATTTGTCCATTAAGTTTTTCAAAGTATTCTTTATGCTCTTCTGGAGTATTCTTGATGTCCTTTATGACTTTAGCCTACCCATTGAAATTCTTCTGAAAATTTGTGTGTATGGCATTTATTAATAGCTCCAAGCTCTCTTTCTCCTCTGGCTTTGTTACTTGGTCATTTGGCTTGTCCATATCTTCTTGGCTCATCATATGCTTCATGATTTTCTGTTGACTCTGGGGCATAGTCTTATCTTTATAAGGTTATTTTGGGAAATGTCAGATTACTTGGACATTTATATGAGATGTGGCAGAACCACAGCTTGCTGGAGTTCACTTTCCATGTCTTCTCAGTATATGATGCTCTTGAGCCACCTCTTTCCCTCAAGCCCACTTTTCCCTTACTGTGGTGGTACACTGGGCCATGACCAAACCAGGCGGAAATCCAATCAGTGCACAAATTCTCCTTGTGCAATAGGGACTGCCAGCCCTAGGATATGGATTTTGGACCTCATACAGTTTAGAAATTCTGCTTAAGGGCACAGTTTGCCTGGTGATTCACAGGCCTCTGAGTTGATCCCTCTCAGACTGTGGGGCTGTGAGTCTCACCCTCATTTATTCAGCCCTCAATATTCCTGTCCCTGTGTGCACTGCAGCAGTGAGCCTCTAGGGTGGGGAAAGGGTGCATGGTGCTTCCATTTGACACCTTTGCTTATCCCCACATGTCAAACATGCACACCAAAGGATTCTGTTGAGGAATAGTAAATCCACAAAGTTTTCCATTGTGCAGTCAACACAGGTCTGCTGGTTCCCAAATATACTCAAGGGAGCTCATGGCCACAGGAATGAGAAGGGTTATCTCCCAAGCTAAATGCTGAGATGGGTGTTTGGGAGTGAAGAGCTCAACCCTTCTTGCTTCACCAACTTGTTTGAAGCTGCTAGGCCTGGTGGCAGTCCCAATTGAATAAACTCACCCCAATATTTTCAGACATAATTTCTCTGTTCTTTCAACCAAGACCCTACTATTTATTGTAGAGGTCTTTCTCTGCCCACCTGTACCCTGGATGCAAAGTCCTGGTTGTTTTCTGCATTTTTTTCTAATTATTTCATGGGGGAGAAATTTGCTTGGACTCTCCCATTCTTCCATCTTCCTGGAAGTCATGTGGGACCTTTGGAATGGATTATCTCCATAGAGATGTGACCCCACCCATCAAGGTAGTTCTTAATTAGATTATGTGATTTCTTAAGAGAGCTCAGTGAGCGAGAGTGATTGCTCAGAGCCAACAGAGACTGAGGTGCTTAGATAGAAAATGAACAGAGATATTTTGGAGACAGCCATTGAAACCATAATCAGGAGAGAAGGGAGAGAAAAAATCCAGAGTTTGTCTCAGAGAAGCTAAAAAAGGACCTCCAGATGGTTAGAGAGAAATGTCCAGGGGTAGAAAAGGATGTACAGGAGCTGAGAGAGAGAAGCCATGCAGAAACCCAGAGACATTTCTGAGTAAGCAGCAGAAACCAGAAGCTAACCCTGGGAGAGGCCCAGCAGAGTATGGCCATGTACAATTCCACTTGACAGAGGAAACCCAGGTGCCATCAGTCTTTCTTCAGAGAACGTATTTATCCTACTGATGCTTTAATTGGAGCATTTTCATGGTCTTAGAACTAAAAATATGTGAGCTAATAAAAACCATTTTAAAAGCCAATCAAATTCTAGTATTTTGCATTCTGGCAGCTTTAGAAAACTGGAAGAGATTTTCATATCAGAGAAGTGGGGTGCTGCTTATTTTGCAAATGCCAAACATATTGGAATGGCTTTTTAGAAGGATAAGAGGAAGATTCTGGAATAACTGTGAGGAGCTTGGAAGAAAAGGTCTAGATTTCCTTGAAGAGACTCTTGGTAGAAATATGGACTCTAAAGATACTTCTGATGAGGCTTTAGACAGAAATGATGAATGTGTAGTTGCAAACTGCAAGAAGGGTTATTCTTGTTTTAAAGTGGCAGAGAATTTGGCAAAATTGATTCCTGGTGTTTGATGAAAGGCTGAATTTGAAAACAATGAGCTAGGATACTCAGCTGAAGAGATTTCCAAACTAAATGTTGAAGATCCAGCCTGGCTTCTCATTAAAACTCATAGTAACATGTGAGAGGAAAGAGAGTAGCAGAGAACTTAACTATTGGGTACAAAGAAACCAGAAAATGATGGTCTGGAAAATTCTGGGTTTCCTGAAAGTGAGACCCCAGAGGATAATGCACCTAGTGAGGGTTTAATGAAACCTGGATCCAGCCAGCCATTTCAGTACAAGCCAGGATTGGAGATGGAGTTATCAAGGAAGGATTTGTGGAAAGTCCTATTGTCTGATGGTTTTGACCCCTTTTTGCTGCATTCTAAGCTGTACCAATTGGTATATATTATGTCCCCCAGAAAAAGCCATGTTCTTTGATGCAATCTTGTGAGGGCAGACTTATTAGTGTTGATTAAGTTATAACCTTTGGATTAGGTTGTTTCCATGGAGACGTGACCCACATCATCAGGTGATAACTCTGATTAGATAATTTCCATGGAGGCATGGTCTCACCCATTCAGTGTGGGCCTTGATTAGTTTACTAGAGCCCTATATAGGAGCTCAGAGAGAAGGAGTTTGCTGCTGCTGTAACTTACAGAGACATTTTGAAGATGGCCATTGAAAGCAGAGTTTTGCTGATGCTTTAGAGGTACTAGCCCAGAGTTTTCCCCAAGAGGCTGATACAGAGACATTTTGGAGAATGACATTTTGTAACACAACCTGGGAGCAAGCAGACACCAACCACATGACTTCTCAGCTAGTGGAGGTTTTCCAGAAACCAATGGCCTTTCTTCAAGGAAGGTACCTGTTAGGTTTTCTGACTGGGAAAAGAAAAAGACCAACTTCTTATCTTACCCTAATATCAACTCCTTATCTACCCCCAACACATACAAAACACACCCTTAGAAGCTCTCCCACAATGGACATGACTTTACATAAAACCCATTCTTAGCTAACATAGCAGTCTGAGCAAGAACATAAACAAAAATTTTCCATAATGTAACAACCTCCCTGACATCAACTCTTACCCTGAACACCCCTGACATCAACTCCTTTTCTCACCCTGAGCAAACCAATCCCCTGATGTCAACTCCTTACTTTTCTATCTTACCCACCAACAATTATTCCCCCATACCCTCTCTCCAAAAGCTATAAAACTGTACTCCCACCTTTTTTGGGGGCTGTTGCCACTCTTAGGCTTAAGTCTGCCTGTGCATGGCTATAATAAAACTTTCTGCAATTGAACTTTGATCTCTTCTCTTCCCAGTCAAAAAACCTAACAGCACCCTATTGCTGATGCCTTATCTTGGACACTTTATGGCCTTAAGTCTGTAAATGTGTAACCAAATAAACCCCCTTTATAAAAGCCAATCCATTTCTGGTATTTTGCATAACAGCAGCATTAGCAAACCAGAACAAATTTTTGTACCAGAGAGGTGGGGTGCTGCTGAGTTCACAAATACCAAACTTGTTTGGATGGCTTTTTAAACGGATAATGGGAAGATTCCAAAATAATTTTGAGAAGTTTGATAGCAAAGGCCTAGACTGCTCTGAAGATACCATTAGTAGAAATATGGACTCTAAAGATGCTTCTGATGAGGACTTAATCAGAAATGATGAATGTATTATTGCCAACTGGAAGAAAGGCAATCCTTGTTTTAAATTAGCAGAGAATTTGACAAAATTGAGTCCTGTTGATGTATGATAGGCAGAACTTGAAAACAACAAGCTGGGATACTTAGCTGAAGAGATTTCTACACTAAATATGGAAAATGCAGCTTGGCTTCTCCTTGCAGTTTATAGTAAAATGTGAGAAGAGGGAGATAAACTTAGAACTGAACTCTTGGGTTCAAAGAAGCCAGAAACTGATGGTTTGGAAAATTCTGGGCTTCCAAAAAGTGAGATCTCAGAAGCTGTAGCCCCATGTGAGGAGTTAACCACACATGGGTCCCAATTGCTGTTTCAGTCCAAGCCAGGATTGGAAATGGAGTTATCCAGAAAGTATTTGTGGAAACTCCTATTGGCTGATGGTTTTGACCCCTGTAAACTGCATGCCAAGCCTACAGAATTTTTGTGGTCTGTATAGAGGGAGCCACTACAAGTCTGAACTAGAGGGGACACTGAAGGAACAAATTGAAAGAAAAAATTTCTTCAAAGACAGAGCCATGTAGATTGAGGTTTGGAGTCAAGAGGTCTTGGGCAAGGAGACCTGAGCAGCCCATGCATGTGAAAAGAGTGAGTTTGCCCCGAGGCAGAGGGTGGGCCTTCTGCCTCAATGCTCAGGAAGAGTGCTATCACACCAGGCCTCAGAGAGGGTGGAGCACATTCCCTGGGATTGGGGAGAGCCTGGCCACCACCCCAAAGTTCAGAGAGGTGAGAGCCTTTGCCCTGGAAAGCAGAGTCTGTGTGGTGCCCCAGTGTTTGAAGAGGGTTGGGCCGAGAAGAAGGTGGTCTCCTCAGTACAAGGATATTTTGGAGCACTCACCCCAGCCTTTGGAGGGAAAAAGACTGGCATGTAATCCTTTGGAAAGGGTTGGATGCCTTCACTATCAAGCCCCAAGGATAAAACATCATTCTATAAATGACTCTTAGACTTTGAAATCTAATGGAGTTTGCCCTGCAGGTTTTAGGAATTGTTTTGGTCCCTTGAAACCTATGTTCCTTTCAGTTTCTCCCTATGGCAATGAGAATGTTTTTCTGGTGATTGTTCTTCCTTTGTATATTGGCAGTATATAGAACTTGTTCTGAATATCACAGGCCCACAGCTACAGGGAATTTTGCCTTTGGACAGACCACACATGTGACTGGTTTTCATGGGATCTTGTACTTTCTTATTGTTACTGTTATGATTTAAGTGTTTGTGATATTGTAATGGGATGTTTGTATTTTGTATAAGGAAAGAACATGTTTTTCTGGGGTCCAGGGGGTAGAATGTACCAGTTTGAATATATTATGTCCCCCAGAAAAAGCCATGTTCTTTGATGCAATCTTGTGGGGGCAGACATATTACTGTTGATTAAGTTGGAACCTTTGGATTAGGTTGTTTCCATGGAGATGTGACCCATCCAACTGTAGGTGATAACTCTGATTAGATAATTTCCATGGAGGCATGGCCCTGCCCATTCAGTGTGGGCCTTGATTAGATTATTAGAGCCCTATATAGGAGCTCAGGCAGAAAGTTTAGCCTATGACTGCTCCTCCTTCTTCTCTAGCATTCATGGAATGTTCTACAAGACTCATCATATAGTGGGGCACAAAACTAGTCTCTGTAAAGTTACAAAGACTGCAATTATTCACAGAATATTCTCTGATAATAATAGAATGCAACCAGAAATCAATATCTGCCAAGAACTGGAATATTAACAAATATGTGGAAGTTAAATGCACTAGTAAACAATCAGTGGGTCAAAGAAGATATTGTGATAGAAATTATCTCAAGAAAATATCTAGAGATGAATGAAAATGAGAATACAATATAACCAAACCTATGGAATGAAGTGAAGGCAGTGCTGAGGGGAAATTTTATAGATCTAAATGGATACAACAAAAAAGAAAGAAAGAGCTAAAATCAAATACCTAACTGAAGAACTGAAGAATCTGGAGAATGATCAGCAAACTAAACCTAAAGCAAGTAGAAGAAAAGAAATAAAAAGGATCAAAGCAGAAATGAAGGATCTGGAGAAAAAACAAACAATAGAGATAATAAATAAAACCAATAGTTTGTTCCTTGAGAAGATCAACAATATTGACAGACTGTTAGGTACAATGACAAAGTCAAAAAGAGAGAAAGCCCACATGAACAAAATCAGAAATAAGAGGGGGCACATTATTGTGGATCCTGAAGAAATTAAAAATATCCAACAGACTAGACAATTTAGAAGAAATGGATAATTTCCTGGAAACACATAAACAACATAGTCTAACCCTAGGAGCAATAGAAGACCTCAACAAATCAATCACAAGTAAAGAAATACAATAAGTCATCAAAAAGCTTCCTACAATTTAAAGCCCAGGGCCAGATGGCTTCACAGGGGAATTTTACACAACTTTCCAAAAAGCCTGACATTACTTCTCAAGTTCTTTCAAAAAATTGAGTAAAATGGAACATTAACTGTTCTTGTTTGAATCTATTATGTCTCCCACAAAAGCCATGTTCTTTTAATCCAATTTTGTGGGTGCAGACTTATTATGGGTGATATGTTTTGATTAGGTTGTTTCCATGGAGAAGTGACCCACCAAACAGTTGGTGAGACATTTTGATTACACCATGGAGGTGTGACCCAGCCAATTCAAAGTGGGTCTTGATTAGCTTACTGGAGTCCTTAAGAATGCACAGGGGTTGACCCAGATCCAGACACTTGGATACATGGATAGAAAGATGCTTGGAGATGCTAAGCTAAGAGGTGAAACCCAGAGTTTACTCTAGATAGTTTAAGAGAGGACCCCAGGTGATTAAAGAGAATCACCCTGGGAGAATAAGCAAGGATGCACTGGAGCAGAGAGAGAGAAGATAAGAGAGACAGAAGCCCACAGACATTTTTGTGTATGCCATTTTGAAACCACAACCCAGCAGCAAAAGACCAACAGATGCAAGCTACATGTCTTCTCAGCTGACAGAGGTGTTCCAGACACCACCCCTTTTCTCCAGTGAAGGTATCTTCTTGTTGATTCCTTAGTTTGGAGACTTTTATGGCCTTAGAACAGTAAATTTTTAACCTAATAAATCACCTTTATAAAAGCCAATCCAGTTCTCATATTTTGCATAACAGCAGCTTTAGCAAACTGGAATAAATTTTGGTACCAGAAGAATGGGGTGTTGCTGAATTCTCAAATACCAAACATGTTGGAATGGCTTTTTACATGGATAAAAGGAACATTCTGTAAGAATTGTGAGGTACTTGAAAGAAAAGCTTAGACTGCTTTGAAGACACTGTTGGTAGAAATATGGACTTAAAGAGATTTCTGATGAGGACTTAGAGAAAAATAATGAATGTGTCATCGTCAACTGAGAGAAAGGTGATCCTTCTTTTAAAGTGGCAGAGAATGTGGCAAAATATTGAGTCCTGGTGTTGGATGGAAAACAGAATATGAAAGTGACAATCTGGGTTAATTAGTTGAGATTTACATAGTAAATGTGGAAAATGTAGCCTGGCTTCTCCTTGCAGCTTATAGTAAAATGCATGAGGAAAGAATTAAGCTGAGGACTGAACTCTTGGGTACAAAGAAACCAGAAATTGATGGTCTCGAAGATTCTGGTCTTCCAGTAAGACCCCATAGGACAGTGTGCCATGTGAAGATTCAATGAAACCTGGAAACAGCCAGTAATTTCAGTACAAACCAGGATTGGAGATGAGTTATCCAGGAAGGATTTATGGAAAGTCCTGTTATCTGTTGGTTTTAATTCCTATATGCTGCATGCCAAGACAACAAATTTTTTGTGAGTTCTGTATAAATGGAACCACTGCCAGTCTGGACTAAAAGGGACAGAAAAGTGGCAGACTGAAGGAAAAATATCTTCAAAAGCAGGACCACAGAAGCTGAGGTCTGGAGTCAAGAAACCTCAGGCCAGGAGAGTGGACCTACATATGCATATGGAGTGGGTGACTTCAAAGAGGCTGGAGCACATTCCCCCAGAGACTGGTGAGAGGCTGCCCCTCCCCACTGTTCCAAAGGGGTTGAACATGCACCCAAGAGATTGCAGAGAATCCAGGTGCCACCTAGATGTTTGAGGAGTTGGAGCCGAGAACACGTTGGTCTCCCCAAAACTTAGACATGCTAGAGCAATCACCCCAGTGTTTGGAAGGAATGGGAATGTGACTCCCAAGCTCCAAGAATTAAATGTCATTCTATAAATGACTGTCAGACTTTGAACTTTAATGCAGTTTGCCCTGCGGGTTTTAGGAAGTGCTTACATCCCATGGTCCCTGTTTTCCTTTCAATATCTCCCTCTGGCAATGGAAATGTTTATCCTATGGATGTCCCTCCTTTGTATATTGGAAGCAGACAACTTGCTCTAAGTTTCACAGATCCATAGCCAGGGGGGATTTTGCCTTAGGATAAGCCATGCCTATAACTGATTTTGATAAGGCTGTGTACTTATCTATTGTTACTGAAATGATTTCGATTTTGTAATATTGTGACAGAATGAATGTGTTTTGCATATGGACAAAAATGTCTTTTGGGTTCCAGACCATGGTATGTGCTCTTTTAAATTTATTATGTACCCCATGAAAAGCCATGCTCTTTAATTCAATCTTGTGAGGCAGACCTATTGTGGGTCAGATCTTTTGTGTAGGATGTTTCCATGGAGATATGACCCACACAATTTGGGTGGAACTTTTGATTATATTATGTCCATAGAGATATGATCCCACCAATTAAAGGGAGTCTTAATTAGTCTGCTGACTTCCTCCATGAGAGGATAAAAGGCAGAGACATTTTGATGAGAGCTCAGAGAGCCACTTAGCAAGATAACTCCCAGAGCTAACACAGATCCTGATATTTGGAGATGTTAAGCTAAGAGATGTAGCCTAGAGTTTGCCTCAGAGAAGCTAAATGAGAACCCACAGATGCTTAAGGATAAAGCCACTGTAATCAGAAGCTGAAATCAATGCAACCCAGGAGCAAAGGACCAGCAGATGCCAGCCAGGAGCCTTCCCAGCTAACAGAGGTGTTCTGGTTGCCATTGGTCTTTCCTCAGTGGAGGAATATTCTTGGTGATGCCTTAGTTTTGACACTTTTATGGCCTCAGAACTATAAATTTGCAGCCTAATAAATCTAATTTATAAAAGCCAATCCATTTCTGGTGATTTGCTTTCCAGTGGCTTTGGCAAACCAGAACACTACCTAACTCATTGTATGAAGCTAACATCACTTAAATACCAAAATCATTTAAAGATACTATGAGAAAGGAAAACTACAGGTTAATCTCCCTGATAAATATAGACCCAAAATATTTCAACAAAATACCTGCAAATGGAATCCAAAGACACATTAGAAGAATCATACGCCATGAACAAGTGAGGTTCATTCCAGGAAAGCAAGGGTGATTCAACATAAGAAAATGCAATGTAATATAACACAATAATAAATTGAAAGGGAAAAATCAAATGATCATCTCCATAGATGCTGAGAACACATTCAACAAAATTCAGCATTCTCATTTGTTAAAGTCACTTCAAAGGAAACTTCCTCAATATGATAAAGGGCATATATGAAAAACCCACAGCCAGCATAGTACTCAACAGTGAGAGATTGAAAGCCTTCCCCCTAAGATCAGGAATGAGACAAAGATGCTAAATGTCACCACTATTATTAAACATTGTGCTAGAAGGTATATCCAGAACAATCCAGCAAGACAAAGAAAAGTCATCCAAATTGCAAAGGAAGAGGTAAAACAGTCATTATTTGCAGATGATATGACATCATATTTGGAAAATCCTGAGAAATCAATGAAAAACCTTCTTGAGATAATAAATTCAGCAAAGCAGCAGGCTATAAGATTAATGTGCAAAAGTTGGTAATGTTCCCATCAGTACAGATAACCTAACTAAAGTAAAACTCAAGAAAAAAATTCCATTCATAATAGCAAATGAAAAAATCAAATACATAGGAATAAACTTGAGCAAGGATGTAAAAGACTTCTACATAGAATATAACAAAACTTTACTAAAAGAAATCAAAGAGTCCTCCCACTTCCTTCTTCTTTTTCAGGATAATTTTGGATATTCCAGTCCCATTTCACTTCCAAATATATTGATAACTACCTTTTCCAGGTTCACAAAGAAGGCTGTTTGAATTTTAATTGGTAATTCATTGAATCTGTTGATCAATTTGGGTAGAATTGACATCTTAAAGACATTTAGCCTTCCTATCCCGGAACACAGAATTTCACGCCACCTATTTATGTATTCTTTGATTTCTTTTAGAAATGTTTGCAGTTTTCTCTGTACAGGTCCTTTACATCCTTGGTTAAGTTTATTTCTAAATACCTCAGTTTTCACTTACTATTTTGATTGGATTTCTTTCCTTAGTTTCTCCCTCAGTTAGGTCATTACTATTGTATATGTACACTACTGATTTTTGTGCATTAATTTGTATCCTGCCATTGTGCTGAATTTGTTTATCAGTTCAAGTAGCTTTTTCATAGATTTCTTGGAATTATCCAAGTTTAGGATCATGTCATCTGCAAATAATGAGGGTTTAACATTTATTTTTTGCAGTTTTGTGTTTCTTTTCCTTGCTTAGCTAGACCTTGTTCTAGCTAGAACTTCTAGCACAATGTGGAATAACAGTGGTAACAGTGGGCATCCTTGGCTCATTCCCAATCTTACACGAAAGGCTTTCAGTCTTTCACCATTAAGTATGTTCCAGTTTGCTAATGCTGCCATTACATAAAACACCAGAAACGGAATGGCTTTTATAAAGGGGGTTTATTTAGCTACAAATAAACCCCTTTTGTAAGAGTGTCTGAACTAAGGTATCAGCAAGAGGATACCTTCACTGAAGAATGGCTGATGGAGTCTAAAACACCTGTTAGCTGGGAAGGCATGTGGTTGGAGCCTGCTGATCCTTTGCTCCTGGGTTCTGGTTTCAAAATGGATTTCTCCAAAATGCCTCTGGGCTTGTCTCTCATAGCTTCTTCAGCTCCTGTGCATCTAACCAACTGGGGGTCCTCTAAGTTCTTCTGGAGCAAACTCTGGTCTACCATCTCCAAATGTCTCCAAGCATCTCCAAGTGTCAGTATCAGTGTCAGCTCTTAGCTTCTCTCCAAAATGTCCTTCTCAGCTGCTGTCTCCTCTTCTCTGTGGGCTTTTTTACAGGACTCCAGTGATTTAGTTAAGACCCAGCCTGAATGGGTGGGGTCAAATATCCATGGAAATACTCAATTAAGAGGTCAAACTCTAATCAGAATGATTAATCAATATGCCCCCACAAGACTACAATGAAGAATATGGCTTTTGGGGGGACATAAAATATCCAAACTGCCACATTCCACCCCCTGGACCCCCAAAAGACATGTTCTTTCCAAATATAAAATATATTCATCCCACCACAATATCACAAAAACTTAAAGCTTAAATCATTTCAGTAACAATAAGTAAGTACAAAATCCTATCAAAATCAGTTATAGCCATGGTCTGTCCTAAGGCAAAATTCTCTTCTAGCTGTGGACCTGTGAAACTTAGAACAAGTTATCTGCTTTCAATATGCAAAGTAGGGACAGTCATAGGATAAACTTTCCGACTGCCATAAGGAGAAATGGAAAGGAACACGGTTCACAGGACCAAAACATTTCCTAAAACTCATAGCACATACTTCATTAGATTTCAAAGTCTGAGTCATTATCAAATGATGCTTTTTCCTTGGGGCTTCAGGGGGCAGAGTCCAACCCTTTCCAAGTGCCTCTGCAGCAGCCCTTTTCTCTCCAAACGTTGGGGTGAGTGCTCCAACATATCTATGTATTGGGGAGACCACCTTTATCTTGACCTCACTGTCTTCACACATCAGGGTGTCACTCAGACTCTGCCTCTCCAGGGCAAATGCTCTCACCTCTCTGAACAGCAGAGTTGTGGCCAGGCTCTACCCAATCCCCAAGAATGTGCTCCCCCCTCTCTGAGGCCTGGGTGGAAGCACTCTTCCAAAGCATCTAGGCAGAAGGCCCACCCTTTACCTCTGGGACAAACTCACCCTTTCCATGTGCATGGGTTAGTCTGCTCTCTTTGTCTCAGATTTCTTGAATCTAGACCTCAACTTCCATGGTTCTGTCTTTGAATACATTTCTCTTTCAATTTTTTCTTTCTTCATCCCCTTCAGTCCAGAATGGCAGTGGTTCCGTTTATGCAGATCTCACAAAACAAAATTTGTTGGCTTGGCATGAAGCATACAGGTCAAAACTGTTAAACAATAAGACTTTCCACAAATCCTTTCTGTGTAACTCGTTCTCCAATCCTGGCTTGTACTGAAATGGCTGGCCACTTCCAAGTTTCACTAAATCCTCACATGGGGCTGTTGCCTCTGGGGTTTCACTTTCTGGAATCCCAGAGTTTTCCAGACCATCAATTTCTGGTTTATTTGAATCCAAGAGTTCAATTCTCAGCTTATCTCTTTCCTTTCACATTTTACTATAAGCTGCCTGGAGAAGCCAAGCTGCATTTTAATATTTAGTTTCAAAATCTCTTCAGCTAATTATCCCAGATTGTCACTTTCAAATTCTGCTTTCCATCTGAAAACACAAGAAGTACCTATCACTGGGTCCAGAATCCAAGGCATGGCATACTCCATTAGCAAAAATCACTTTTGCATCAACTAATAAGCAACACACACTCCCATTTCTGCCCGGCCTCCAATAAGGAACTTACTGTCTGCAGAAGAGTAGAAAACACACCCACTTGCAGACTTAAGAACATTCTCTTCTCTGTGTTGGTGCAGTACAAAAGGGAAGAAATGTTCTTGACTTTTATTTTACCATTTATAACACACTTCTTCAGGAATCATCTCTGGTAGGTGTTACAAGTATGAGAAAGCAGCTGTAAGTCAGGGCACAAACCAGCTAAGTGACCTAACTAAATCCACCCACTTAGGAAGTAAAGAGCCAAGATAATTCCTCTGGCTTTCCATTCCTTTTGTTCCTTGTCCACAGTGCTCTCTCCTGCCCTCCCCCCACCCCATGAGACCACTCCTATGATGTCTTCAGTGGTTCTTTCTTCCACTCTAGATAGCTCTCTTTGCTATTTCCCACATATGTCATCCACATTCCCATCTCTGTATCTTTGTTCACCTTTCCATTTTCCTTGGGATAACTTTTCTCCTCCCCTTCTTCTCAGTTAATCCTCCCTGCCCTTTTCAGCCCAGTTTTGCAGTACTCTCCAAATCCCTTTCCAAATGTGCCAGTCCACACTGATCACTTTCTTCTCAGAAATCTGGTTGCATTTACAGCCCACTGATGAAAGATTTACTAATTTTGTTCTTTCCTTTGTATACAATTTTGTTTCACTGTAATTCCTAACTAGATTGTAATCTCACTAGAGCTTAAGAGTTGTTCCGGTTTGCCAATGCTGCCATTTTGCAAAACACCAGAAATGGATTGGCTTTTATAAAGTGGGTTTATTTGGTTACAAAGTTACAGTCTTAAGGCCATAAAGTGTCCTAGGTAAGGCATCAACAATAGTGTACCTGGAGAAAGGCCGTTGGCATCTGGAAAACCTCTGTTAGCTGGGAAGTCATGTGGCTGGCATCTGCTTATTCCCAGGCTGTGTTTCAAAATGGCATTCTCCAAAATGTCTCTATATCAGCTTCTTGGGGCAAACTCTAGGCTAGTACCTCCAAAGTGTCAGCAAAAACTCTTCTTTCAACAGCCGTCTTAAAAATGTCTCTGTAAGTTGCAGCAGCTAGCTAGCAGTTAGCTCCTTCTGTCTAAGCTTTATAGGGCTCCAGTGAACTAATCAAGGCCCAAGCTGAATGGACAAGGCCACACCTCCCGGAAAATTATCTAATCAGAGTTATCACCAAGAATTGGGTGGGTCACATCTCTATGGAAACATCCAGTCAAAAGGTCACACACTAATCAAAAAGATTAATCAATCTGCCCCCACAAGATTGCATCTAATAACATGGTTTTTTTCTGGGGGACATAATATATACAAACTGGCACATGCTTTCAGTTACTTCTCTGAGGATCACAGTGCCTGGAACAGTGCTGGGCATATTAAAGGGTACCGCTGAATGCTTGTCAATAAATCTATGACTTTTTTTCCCCTCTCAAGGTGACTACATCCTTGCATTCCTTATAGTCTCTCACACAATCCCTGCACAAGAAAGATGTCAAGATTCTGTGAGTTGAACTGAATGCATTTTCTGCAATCTCTTGTTGTTTTCATGGTACACAGGGAAGTGCTTAGGAACCATCATGGAGCTCTATTAAACTTGGAAAATGATCTGTGAAAAATTCCTTTTAACTTTAACATGATATGCACTACCAGTTCAAATTTAAGGTTTATTTTGCTTGGGCCCCTGTAGTATTCGTACTGAAACCCTTGGGCTCTATCTACCTCTTTGCTTTCTTTTGCATTTCTCTCCATACAATCCTCCTAAGCATATTGTTTCATTCTTATTACTTAAAAGCTGTTAGTGAAATAGAGTTTTAATCCAGTTTTTAGGTATACAGTCTGATGGAATAAAATTTTTGCCTGCTGCTTCAGCCAGAAAACAGTGCTGAACCAAAGAAATCAGAGTCCATCCATGCCCCCCCCAAAAAAAGAATTATTATGTCTATTATAAGGAGTAAACAAGCTGGCAGCCTTATAAGGGTAGAGAAAACCCAGCCCCCTTTTCTGACTGATTTACAGGCAGACCCAGTTTGAAAGGCTTTTGTGCTGAATGGAAGGGAGAACCTTATCCATTTTGCTCCTCCAACCCATCATTTCCAGTGTTTCTAGAGAGCTGCTTAACTGTCAATACAACAGAATGTAGATAAAATGCATGCAGAAATAATAAAAGGAATCTATAAAATGACAGTGAGAATGTTCACCCTCACACACAACCTTCAAAGAACACATCACAAAAGCAAGGGTGATTATGGGGATACTATGGATGCTGTTGGGGATTGTCAAATGACAAATCAGAGTTGGGTTGCAGTTTACAGCATTTTATTCAGAACACCAAGATTGCTGAAGTGTCAATGGAACTGTTAGCTTGCAAAAGTGAAGATGGCTTCGAGACCGGGGAGGTTGTGGGCAGTTTCATATGCAGAAAGGATATTGGTTAGGTTTTGTTCATTGAAGCATGGACCTGATACCCTACAGGGGTGGGTTAAGTGTAAATGGGGTTTTATTTTCATTTGGGCTTAGTGTGTTTAACTAGAAGCTTAATTGGTTGCTGGTGTTGAGTATTCTGGAGGGACTTTCCGAAGAAGATGTTTTACACATAGTTCTACCCTAGTTTGGGGAATTTAACATTTGTACTGATTCTGAGAAAATCCAGGAGCTATTTTTCATTATGTGTATCTGGATTGAATCATATACCCCACAAAAGGCATGTTCTGCTCCAACCTTTGGTCCTGTGGCTCTGAACCCATTTGTAATTAGGACTTTTTTTAGGTAGAGGAATTTTATTATACTGTTGAATACCTCAAACAGCAGTTGTTAGTTACAGCATATTGCACATTGCTTAAAATGATGATATACAGCAAAATATGACTGTTAATTTTTTAAATCCATTAATTCATATGCATGCTTTTACTGTATTAACTATATTGGTGTATGTACATTTATATGGTTTTATGGCTTAGAAACATGAATAATACATGATTTTAATTTAACCTTTTTTAATACATTGATAATGTTCATGCTCTAGGGAATATGTATATATATATATAGAGAGAGAGAGAGAGACAGAGAGAGAGCGAGATTCTTTATATTTCAACAGCCCTTTAAATTTTTCAAACATGTTTTAAATGCATTACCTCCTTTGAAACATGCAACACTGATTAGAAATACCTAAGGTCATAAGAAAATTGAGGCCTAGAGAGGTTAAAGTTATGGTGTTGAGTTGTAAGTGTACTTTGTGTATTCTGGACACTTAGAACCTCATCAGATATACTCAAATTTGCAAATATTTTCTCCCATTCATAGAGTTGTGTTTTCAGTATGTTGATATCTTCCCTTGGTACACTGCAAGTTTTGTTTTTTTTATAATTTGGAAGAGCTCCAATTTATTTTTTCTTTTCTTGTTTGTGTTTCAGTGTCATACTTTTAATAAGCATCACCAAATCCAAATTACTCTCAGCTGAGGCTTTGGAGACCAAAGATTAGAAAGAACCAGGGACCTGAAATCAGAAGGCCTGGGATTGTATTTTAGGTCTGCCTAGTGATGGCTGTGTAGCCTTGAGCAATCACCTCAACTCTCTGAGAGGTAATCTTCTGGTGTGCAGAAAGGAAAAAGTAATACCTGTCTTACCTACTTCATATTGTTGTTACTGCAATTAAATAGAATAATTTAAGTGTAAAAGGTATTAAGAACCGTAAATAGCTATGGAAATTGTTTAGTTTGTGCAAAGGAATTTAGGAATATTGAATACAGATTAAAGCTATGAGTATCTTAAATAAAATTCTATCTGTGCTTTAGAATGGGGAAGAAATCCTCCAAGGCAATTTTGGAAGGGACAGCAAACTTTGCATTTATTTATGCAGTAGTGGTATGCTGGAGCTGGTCTGAACTGGCCAATAAGAGTTAATGTATGAAATATGTATTATCAAATATTAAATTATATAAACTTACAAATGAGTAAACTGTATTAAAATCAGAGGTAATAAATACTCAAAATTAACCATTTCCTAATTAAAATTTTTTAAAAATTTTATTGTAGTAACATATATACAACTTAAAATTTCCCCTTTTAACTGTTGTCAAGTGTACAATCCAGTATTAATTAAATTCACAATATTATGCTACCATCATAACATCCCCTACCCCAAATTTTTGTCTCCTCAAAAAGAACTTCTGTAGTCATCAAAAAATAAATCCCTCTCCCCTGCTTCTCAGCCCCTGAAATAATCCACAATCTGTCCCTTTGAAATTTGCTTCCTCTAGGTGTTTCATATCAGTGAGATCATACAATATTTTTGTTTTTGTATCAGGCTTATTTCATTCAGTGTGATATCTTCAAGGAACATCCATGTTATAGCATGCATCAGAACTTCATTCTTTTTTCAGATGAATAACATTCCAATGTATGTATATACCACATATTGTTCACCATATCATCAGTTAAATGACATGCGTTGCCTCCATATTTTTGCAGTTGTGAAAATTGCTGCTGTAAACATTGGTGTGAAAACATCTGTTCAAGTTCCTGCTTTCAATATTTGGGATGTTTATCCTAGAAGTGAGATTGTTTGGTTATATTGTCATTCTAGTGTGCACATTCTGAGGGGCAGCCAACTGATTTCCACAGTGGCTGGACCATTTTACATGCCACCAGCAGTGTATAAGTGTTTTTATTTCTCTGTACCCTTGAATACTTATTACTTTCTCTTCGTCAAATAATAGTTATCCTAATGGTTATGAAATGGCATCTTATTACAGTTTTCATTTGCATTTCCTTGATAACTAATGATATTGAGAATTTATTGGCCATCTGTACATCTGCTTTGGAGAAATATCTATTTGAGAGCTTTTTGAATTTTTTAATTGGGTTATTACATTTCACTGTTGACCTATTGAGGTCTCTTGAAGATATATGATGAAAACTCGATAAACAGCATGTAGCCACACGTCTTCTCAATTCCACATTCAATGACATCATGTTAGTAGCTTGAAATTGGCCACAGTGTGAGAAATAACACCACAGAAATCAGTAGGTGTTATAAATTAGCCACACAACCCCACTCCCACCCCCAGAGCTAGTTTTAAAATATTGACCATAACACCACTCTATTTATGCATGTAGGTATGATTTTTTTGTGTGTGAGGGGAACAAAGTTTAACTAGAGTCATAAAAAAGGAGCCAGCTGAAGACGTAAGGAAAAGAAAGAGGTAAAGTGAAAGAAAGACTGCCCTCTGTGGGAATGAGGAGGCTTGAGTCTTGGTTGTTTGATCTTTGATTGTCCTGAGGTAAGTCTCTTCTCTATTCTTTGTAACAGAGGGGTTCAGAGTACATGATGATACAGATCTTTAAAATGCTGTGATTCACTTGTCTATAAAGTATCTCTATGGTTTTTATTCATTTTCATGCTTATTATTTATTTTTATCTTTTTTTGAACAATGAAAATTTTTAGAAATTGATTGTGGTGACAAATGCACAATTATATGATGGTACTGTGAACAACTGATTCTACACTGTGGATAATTGTATGGTATGTGAAATATTTAAATAAAACTGAATTTATAAAAATGGCTATGGAAAAAATGGGATAAGACATGGAGGCAAAGAGGCAATTCGTTGAAATACTTAATATTCTGTGAGAAAATAATCGCCAACTAAGAATTTTATATCTGGCAAGACTTTCTTTCAAAAATGAGGGAGAGACAGACATTGCAGTACATTGAGCTCCACAGAGACAGTGTTGGTGCAAGTGTGAGCCAGGTGGGCACTGGGCGACTCTGTGCCTCATGGACCAAAGATAACTAGACATGGGCAAAGGGGACCCTAAGAAGCCAAGAGGCAAAATGTCATTGTATGTCTTCTTCATGCAAACCTGCCAGGAGGAGCACAAGAAGAAGCATCTGACGCTTCCATCAACTTTTCAGAGATTTCTAAGAAGTGCTTAGAGAGGTGGAAGACTAGGTCTGCTAAAGAGAAAGGGAAATTTGAAGACATGGCCAAGGCAGACAAGACCCATTATGAAAGAGAAATGAAAACCTATATCCCTTCTATAGGGGAAACAAAAAAGAAGTTCAAGTATCCCAATGTATCCAAGAGGCCTCCTTCGGCCTTTTTCTTGTTTTGTTCTGAGTATTGCCCAAAAATCAAAGGTGAACATCCTGGCCTATCTTTTGGTGATGTTGCAAAGAAACTGGGAGAGATGTGGAATAATACTGCTGCAGATGACAAGCAGCCTTATGAAAAGAAGGCTGCTAAGCTGAAGGAGAAATACGAAAAGGATATTGCTGCATACCGAGCTAAAGGAAAGCCTTATGCTGCGAAAAAAGGAGTCATCAAGGCTGAGAAAAGCAAGAAAAAGGAGGAGGAAGAGGAAAATGAAGAAGATGAGGAAGATGAGGAGGAAGAGGAAGATGAAGATGAAGAAGAAGATGATGATGATGAATAAGTCCGTTCTAGGGCAGTTTTTTCTTGTCCATAAAGCATTTAACCCCTCCGTACACATCTCACTCCTAAAGAAACAACTGAAATGTAAGGCTGTGTAAGAATTGTTTTTAAACTGTACAGTGTCTTTTTTTGTACCGTTAACACACTACCAAATGTGTCTTTAGATAGCCCTGTCCTGGAGGTCTTTTCAATAGTCACTAACCTTGCCTGGTACAGTATGGGGGTTGTAAATTGGCATGGAAATTTAAAGCAGGTTCTTGCTGGTGCAAGGCACAAATTAGTTATATATGTGGATGGTAGTTTTTTTCATCTTCAGTTGTCTTTGATGCAGCTTATCTGAAATAATTGTCATTCTGTTAACTGAATACCACTCTGTAATCACCAAAAAAATGTTGCAGCTGTTTTGACATTCTGAATGCTTCTAAGTAAATACAATTTTTATTGGTATTGTTGCCCTGTTCATAGGTCTGAAATGATTCTTTTTGAGGGGAAACTAGTCTTTTGCTTTTGCCCATTTTGAATCACATGATATTATGACTATTCATCTTTTCCATATAGCTCACTGATAAGCTTTCATCTGCACACTTGTTATGGGGGTAATAAAATCGATTTATGACAGTTTTCATCCAGGGCTGAAACTCAGAAATCTAGATCAGCTGAAATCAAACTTTGCATAGCCCAGTTACCACGTTTACAAGGTAAAGACTAACCAATCTGTTCACAGGATGGGAGTATTATTCAAACACTCTGTAAGTCTGTCCTTGAAAGGACTAATAGGAAGGTATATTCTAATCTTTACATGAGGACTCTACAAGTCTTTTAACTGCCATTGCTATGTAATAGCAGTTATATTTGCAGTTCTCATGTTAAAGAAGGCCTGAGAATGTATCCCCAAAGTGTGAATATAAAATACAAGACTGCCATGGTAAACTTTGTTGACATTAGTCCCACCAAGGGCTCAATGAAAGTACTGGCTGTAAACATAACTTGAGATTCTACATTATAATTAAATATTTTAAATTAATTGGGCCAGCTTTTGAAATGATGGTGCCACATTTAAAGTAGTGCATGTTTTCATATGTTGTGATTTGCCCCTTTATGAATGAAATAGACACAAGGAAAGAGGAGACTTGAACTTTGCATCTCAGCACCAGTTACCCAATTCATTTGAATTCGGTTTGTCTTTATAAAACCCAAACTCATTCACTGGGGCATTCACTAGCTAATTAATGAATTCAGCAGAGTGGTTGTGTACATGACCAAAACACCAAAACCAGTAGTGTATCTATGCACTAGTAATGGACAAGCGAAGGAAGAAATCAAGGAAAAAAACATTTTAAATAGCAATCTAAAGAATGAAATATCAAGGAATAAATCTAACCAAGAAGGCAAAGTACATGTATACAGAAAACTACAAAATGTTGCTAAAAGAAATCAAATAAAACCTAAATGAATGGAAGAATATTCCGTGTTCATTGGTTGGAAGATGAAATATTGTTAAGATGTCAATTCTACCGAAAGTGATTTACAGATTCAATAGAAACCCAAATGGAATGCCCAAAAGCCTTCCTTGCAGAAACGGCGAAGCCAAACATCAAATTTATATGGAAGGGTAAGGTAAACCAAATAGCCAAAGTTCTCTTGGAGAAAGAAGCATGTGTTTTGAGGACTCACACTTCCTAATTTTAAAACTTATTGCAAAGCCACAGTAATCAAAACAGCCTGGTCCTGGCACAAGGACAGGCATATAGACCAATGGAATCAATATAAGGTTTCAGGAATTAACCTTACATTTATGACCATCTGATTTTTGACAAGGAGCAAAAATCATTCAATTGGGAAATAATAGTCTCTTTAACAAATAATGCTGGGAAAACTGGATCAGTATCTGCAAAAGAATGGAGGAGGCCCCTTGTCTCACCCCATATAAAAACATAAACTCAACATGGAACAAAGAGCTAACTATTAGAACCAAAACTATAAAACTCCTAGAAGAAAATATTGGGATGCTTCTTCAGGATCTTGTGTCGGGCAATGGTTTCTTAGACTTTACACCCAAAGCACAAGCAACAAAAGAAAAAAAATAGACAAATGGAACCTTTTCAAAATGAAAAGTATGCATTGAAGGACATTATCGAGGAAATGAAAATACAACCTGCAGAATGGGAAAAAATATTTGGAAGCCACATATCTGATATGGGTTTGCTATCCAGTATGTATAAAGAAATTCCACAACTCAACAACCAAAAGACAAACCAATAAAAATTTGGCAAAAATCTTTGATATATAGTTTTCCAAAAAATGTTCAGAAAGCACATGAAAAGGTGCTCAGCATCATTAGCTATTAGGAAAATGTATATCAAAAACTACAATGAGATACCACTTCACACCCATTAGAATGGCTACTACTTAAAAAACGGAACATTACAAGTTTTGGAAAGGATGTGGAGAAAAAGTAATATTCATTATTGGTAGAATGTAAAATGGTGCAGCTGCTGTGGGAATCAGTTTGTCTTCCTCAGAAAGTCAAGTATAGAAGTACTATATGATCTGGCAGTCCCACTTCTAGGTGTATAGCCAAATGAATTGAAAGCAGAGACTTCAACAGATATTTGCACACAAATGTTCATAGTGGCATTGTTCACAGTTGTTAAAATATGGAAGCAACCCAAGTGTCCATCAACTGATGAATTTATAAACAAAATGTGTTATATACACACAATAGAATATTATTGTCATAAAAAAGAATGAATTTCTGATACATGAAACAACATGGATAAATCTTGAAGATATCTTGCTGAGTGAAATAAGCCAGACACAAAAGGACAAATATTGTATCATGTCACTGACATGAAATAACTAGAACAAGCAAACTCATAGAGTCATAATCTAGAATATAGGATACCATGGGATGCATTGGGGGTAGGGAATAGGGAGTTAATTCTTAAGGCGTATACAGTTTCTATTTGGAATAATGGAAATGTTTTGGTAATGGGTGGTGGTAATGGTAGCACAACATTCTGAATGCAATTAATATCACTGAATTATATATTTGAATGTGATTAAAAGGGTAAATTTTAGGTTGCATATTAGTAATATGTTACTAGAATAACAGAAACTGTGAAACTCAAGTTGAATCATGGACTATAGATAATAGTAGAATTATAAAAATATGCTTTCATCAATTTAACAAATGTCCTACTACTGTGCAAGATATTAATAATACAGTGGTGTACCAGTTACATATATTATGTCCCCCCAAAAGCCATATTCTTTAATGCAGTCTTGTGGGGCCAGATGTATTAGTGTTGATTAGGTTGAATCTTTTGATTGAGTGTTTCCATGGAGATGTGACTCAATCAACTGTGGGTGAAATATTTGATCGAATGATTTCCATGGAGATATGGACTCTGGGCATTCAGAGTAGGTCTTGATTTAATCACTGGAGTCCTATAAAAGAGCTCATAAACAGGAGCAGCCCAGAGCAGCGAAGAGGGACATTTTGGAGAGACAGTAAGAGCTGACACTGAAACTGACACTTGGAGATGCTTGGAGACATTTGCAGATGCTAGCCAAGAATTTGCTCTGGAGAAGCTAAGAGACAACACAGATGTTTAGATGCACGGGAGCTGAAAAAGCTAAGAGAGATTCAGAGACATTTTGCAGAAATCCATTTTGAAACGCAACCTGGGAGCAAAGGAACAGCAGACACCAGCCACGTGCCTTCCCAGCTGACAGAGGTGTTACGGACACCATCAGCCATTCTTCAGTGAAGGTATCATCTTATTGATGCCTTAGTTTGAACACTTTTATGGCCTCAGAAATTTAAATTTGTAACTTAATAAGCCTCTATTATAAAAGCCAATCCATATCTGGTATTTTGCATAATGGCAACATTAGCAAACCAGAACAGGTGGTATATGGGAGACTTGTATTTTATGCAGGATTTTTATTTAAAACAAAAACTTCTGTCATAAAAATAGTGGAGAGATACCTCTAAATATTTTGGAACAAAACTTATTTTCTGATTCTATAACACCTTTTTTCTTCCCCTTTACTCCTAATCTTATATAATATTATATTGTAACCTTCTAGAACACCAACATGACTTCCCTTCTCTTAATCCTATTATTTTATCTCCCTAAGGTCACTTTCTCCCATTTAAGAAAAAAACAAAGTCTGGAATTCCCTAACTGATCCTGCTGATGACAAAATGCTGTTTCTTTAACCAGTTTTGATGGTAGAATTTTTTGAGGCCCACTCTGTGGCTTAAGTTTCTGTGGTGGTTAGGAACTATATGTACCTCCAGAAAATCATGTTCTTAAAGTTATTCCATTCCTGTGGTTGTAACCCTATTGTAAGTAGGACTTTGGGGCTGCATTATTTCATTTAAGTTGTGGCTCAGGGTGGGTCTTAATCTTAGAATCCTCTTACTTGAGTCTTTCATAAAGGGAATGAATACACAGAGAAAAAGAAAGTCACAAACACAAGAAACTGAAAGAAGGAAACCTAGATGAGAAGGGAGAGACCCGGAGACAGTGCTCTGTGGCAGATGACCCAAGAATCGCCAGCAACTGGTCTTTCAGGAAGAAAGCATCACCTTGACAATGCCTTAATTTGGACATTCTCATGGCCTCAAAACTGTAATCTTGTAAACTAATAAACCACCATTGTTAAAGCAACACTTCTTGGTATCAACTATCAGCACCCTAGCAAACAAACAGATTTCCTTTCATCATTAATCCCAACCTTCAGTCTCATAAAAATTGAATCTTGTCCTCATGTCAGCAAAATACTTTTGCTGATATCATTAAAATCCCACCAGAAAGAAGGTCAAGCATTAGTAGGCACCAATATTGGAGTTATCCTGGCCCTGATAGTAAGTTTTTTCCTGATATTCAATTTGTTCATGATAGCCTGCTTTCTGAAACTAGTTAATTCCACTGAGTACTTTTTCCAACTAGTGGAATGCAAAATTGGCTTTCTTTTGTTGTTACAGAGAAATGATTTTTATGCTCTCAATACAGCCTATGCTTCACTAGGTTACTACTTCTTATAGAAACAACAAGCTTACACCCACATGCCACATGCTAACATATTCTGTTTTCAGCACAATTATTAGAGACTTTAAGATATTTAAAACTAAACCCTCTGGTGGATCATATTTCCCTTGAAAAATTTTATCCAGGAAACGGCAAACTAATTTCTTTTAAATAATTACAGAAGGAATTATTGTTTCCCTATTTACATATGCTACATGAGCTGAAATTCCTACATTAGGGATAATATATGGTCCAAAACTTGTCTTTGATCTTAACAAAAGTCACCTGGCTCTCTAAAACAGAACCACTTGGATTCATCTGATAATCTAGGCCCCTGACTTTAAGACTCCTTTCAAGGAATGGTAATCATTTTATCTCTTATACTTATTGTACTTATATTGCAGTTGGCCACTGTATCCTGTCCACAGTTTTAAATACTATTGCACAGTCATTGTCATATCTGAGAATTTTAACAATGCTTCCAACAAGGAGCAAGAGAGACTAGCCCATGTCCAATACAGATTACATTCACCAAACAAAATCCTGATCAATGAAATCTGGCTAACACTGCTGAAAATCTGGATATCATGGATTAATGTCTTTTGGCCCAACTTCATCTACCCTTGGTCAAAACAGGATACTGAAAAAGAAAACAAAATTCGACATCTGGAAACTGGCATTGCACTCACAGCTAGACAAACAAGGCCACTTCATATTGTTTTCTAAGCACAGACAAAAACAAGATCACTTCACAACCCAAAATCTCTTTCTCTCTCTCTCTCTCTCTCTCCAGTAAATGAGTCACAGATAAATATTTTTTATCAATTATATCTTCAATCTCATTCTAGTCTGCCCTCCCTAAACATGAGATTAATATCCCTAATCATAAGATTCTTTTCACTTCCTGACATTATTAAATCCAGATAAAATCACTGATTCTTGAACCTCAAATCTCCTAATATAAGCCTCAATCCTTTAATAAGGCTTTTTCTGTACAACTACAAGCATGTTCCTGGTGGCCTATGCCTGGAGCACAGTGACATCTTGTAATAGTTTAAAAATGGTGACAAAGAAAATTAAAGAATCAAATATGACTTACAGTAATCCCATACAGTAATATTTCTGACATACTTTTCAGTTTACAAAGGCTTCTCCTTTGCATCCGCTCAATTGACAACTGCAAGGCATCTAGCCTGAGAGGAGGGCTGGGACAATGGTGGAGATATTAATAATAATAACAGTAATAAATCAGACTCAAAATACATTGAAAATTGATTTTCATGTTAGAAAAGAAGAAGGGAAGCAAAATTGAGTTTTGGACAATGGATTTGAGTGATGATCTGACCTCCTTGCATTTTCTGCATGATTATTCTGTTAACCTACAACATCTCTTTTAAAAAAAGTAAAAGAAAATCACTTATGGTGACTGATTATAGAGCAGAACTGTCTAACAGAACTCTCTGAACAGGTAGAAATGTTCTATATCTGTAGTGTGTACAGTATGGTAGCCACTAGCCACATGTGCCTATTGTGAACACTTGAAATGTGGCCAGTGGGACTGAGAACCTGAATTTGATATTTCATTTAATTTTGATCAATTTTAATATTTACATGTGGCTAGTGGACACCATATTGGAGAATGCTGCTCCAGAAGAATTCTACTTTCTTACTGGAGCCCCATTCTTAATCCTCTTTACCTTCTCCCAAAATATGATCTTCCTTACCACGTGAAAAATTTTAATTCACTTAACCACTTTCTTTCATTAAATCCCATATATTTCAAACATGCTAACTGTGCCAGTTTGGATATATTATATTCCCCACAAAAGATACGTTCTTTTAATCCAATCTTGTAGGATATTTGGATTACATTGTTTCCAAGGAGATGTGACTCACCCAACTGTGGGTGAAACCATTTGCTTAGATGGTGGCTATGCCCATTCAAGGTGGATCTTAATTAGATCACTGGAGTCCTTTAAGAGGCTCAAGCAAAGAAAGAGGAGTCAGAGCCAACACAGATGCTTAGAGATGCTTGGAAGATGCCTTCTTGCAGGCAGAAGGAAGTTGGAGATGCTAAGCTAAGATATGAAACTGAGAGTTTGCCCAGGAGAAGCTAAGAAAGGACTCCCAGATGATTAGAGAAAAGCCCTGGAAGAAAGAAGCAAGGACGCACAGGAGCTGAGAGAGAAGAACTGAAACACAACCCTGGACCAGCAGATGCCAGCCATGTGCCTTCCCAGCTGACAAAGTTGTTCCAGACGCCATTGGACATTCTTCAGTGAAGGTATCCTCTTGTTGGTGCCTCAATTTGGAAACTTTTATGGCCTTAGGACTGTAAATTTGTAACCAAATAGACCCCCTTATAAAAGCCAATCCATTTCTGGTATTTTGCATAATGGCAGCTTCAGCAAACTGGAACACTCATCAAAATCATAAGTTGCTTTTAGCTTCCTATTTTTACTATTACCTTTTTGATATCACCAATGTTTAAGTGTTCATGTTTAAGTGACAGTTACTGCTGGGAGAATAAAGAGACTTTCAGGTATTCAAATATTAACATATGTTTTTCAGATTGCTTTTAGCTTTTGCACTATCTTGTTTTACCTTGCTGCTGGACCACAGACTAAGTTTTGTAGTTGAATTTTGCTACATTATGGAGTGAAGTAATCCTTTGGAGTTTAGCCTGGGGATATAATTGTAGCCTGGGGATATAATTGTAGAAAATATGTTGATGGTATAAATCAAACTTTCACAAACATTTTTTGAGCACATCATTCATGAAGACTGTTCATCTATTAATTACTTATTTGCTGTTTGTTTATAAGGTATATTTCAGTTCTCTAGCATACTAGAAAAATGCTATGTTCAGCACATCATGAACAAATAGTTCCCCACCTAGGACATATTTCTACATCCTAAAAAACATAAGATGATCAGAAAATCTATTGACACAATTTTTTTTCCTGAAACTCAAAAACTTGAGGAAATATTATTTTCAAAGAAACATGTTACTTATTACCTCCTTACCACTGTTAATGTCTCTATACATTTACTGAAATGGGACAGGAAGCCATAATTAGGTTAACATTTATTGACTGGACCATAAGTTCTATTTGTTCCTTTTGAGATTGCAGCACTTTTCAGATTTCCAAGTGTGGTTGTGGAGAGTGCTAGATATGGAGGTCTGGGATCAAAGGAGAGGTCTATGCATGGGTTATGAATTTTAGAAGACAAACAGTAAAACTTAGAACATGGGGCATATAGTACAGCCCTTTCAAAATATCAGCCTGAATAAAGGAAAGAGCATCAAGGCCCAGGTAGCTAAGTGGAAAAGAAAGGATGGAATATCAAGTGGGCTAATAAAATACAAATGTATTAGGAGTCATAATACTAACTGAACAGGTGATAACATTGAAATCTTGGTTTTCATTTCCATCAATTTATTTCAATGGACCCCAATCCAAACTTTTACACTTAACCTCAAGGTTTGGGTTAGGTTCTTACAGAATGGATGTATTTTTACTATTTTAACTCTCAGCAGGCAGCTTTATTTCTGAATTCTTTAGTGAGATTTGAGGGGGGGGGGGAGCAGAGAATCTTTCATAGACACTATGGGTATACATTCCCTCCCTTTTTTTTCTTTCCTCTTAAAATGGTTGTTTTCTTTTTCAGCACATTGATGAATTTCTCATCAAAGTCCAATGTTATCTTTGTGTTGTTTATGTAGAGACACTTCACACAATAGTGCCCTTTGCACTTGTCTGCTATCTCTGTCCATCCCTCTTACATCCTTATGACACCGCTACCCTTCCTCATGACCCATTGTTTCTACATACTTTACATCTATGAACATGAGCCCTAGGCCTGCTGACATCTTGTTTTCTTGTAGACTACTGAAGCTGTCTCATAGACACAATGGGAAGGAATATAACAGAAGAGGGTTTGTGTACTGAACTGCACTCCCATTTAATTCTTGACTCCTTGAAACAGAGAGACAGACCATAACAAAAGATCTAATACAGACAGAGACAGAAGCAGACAGAGATAGGACAGCCTAATAGAAAAACAGAGACTGATAAATGGAGAAAAGGACAGGTAAACAGGGATACACAGAAAGGGACATAAAGAGACAGATAAAATAGAGAAAGAAAGGGACAGAAAAAGACAGGTACAAAGAGAGATAGACTAGTACAGAGACAAGGACAGATACAGTGACCAAAAGAGACAGGGACAGGCATAGATTTATAGACAGACTGATAGAAAAAGACAGACTAAGACAAGATACAGAGACAGAGAAAGACAGACAAATCAAGAGAGGGAGAGAGAAAGGGAGAGAGAGAAGGAGAGGGAGAGGAGGAAGAGGGGGAGGAAGGAGTTAAAGATAGACTGAGGCAGAGACAGAGATGGGGGAAATACCGACCAGAGAGATGCAGAGACAGATAGGGAAAGAGAGACAGATAAATAGAGAAAGATACACAAAGGACAAACAGAGAGAGGGATAAATACAGACATAGATAGAAGCAACAGAGAGAGACAAAGATAGAGATAAGATAGAGAGACAGACAGATGAAAAGTGACAGAGAGCTAGAAACAGGGAAATAGTAAGAATCAGAGACTGATAAAAATAGACTGAAACAGAGACAGAGACAGAAAAAGAAGACAAAGACAGACATAGGTAGAGGCAGGCAAAGATACAGAGATAGACAGTGACAGAGACAGTGACAAACAGAGACAGTAGAGACAAACAGAAACGGAGCAAAAGACAGAGGCAGGGAGACAAATACAGACATATGGAGAGGGAAAGACACAGACAGAGACAGTGATATATCCTTATTGTTGTTAAGGACTGTATTGAATCATAAAGAGGTGCATCTCCTTCTGTGTAGCATTTTCAGTTTGCTCCCATTTTTATTGTTTTGTGTAGCATTACCATGACTATACATCTTGTCCTACTTTCCTGTTCCTTTACTGAGACGCTGTAAAACACAGTGAGAATTAATGTGGGAAGTTTTCCCCCTCAGCCTTAGCAGGAAAAAAAAAATAATGAAGAAATAAAGACTGGTATTGGATACATGGCCCAAGCTGGCAAATGGCAACAGCCTAGTTTTGTGAGCATTTGAATAAAGTATATATCCCCTGTCACCATTTGTACATTATTGAAAATCTTTTTATTGTAAACAACAAAAAGCAATTTATCTTTAGGTAGGAAAGCAAAATCTAATCTCTCAGTCAATATTTACCTTTGGCTAAGAAGTCTCTGAATTTCCTAAGTGAGGATACTTCTTTTGTGATTAAGTGTCATCCTGGCATCAGTAATTCCAAATTACCTAGAAAGGAAGTGAAATTGCTGAAGAAAATGTTTACCCATCTACTGAAACTTTACTTACTCTTTCTCCAAATGTAGTTATTTAAAAATTAAAATGAAATGATGTTTGAGGTTTGTAGTTGGTTAGATATACAGAGTATAAAAGAATGCAGAAGCTATGAGAAGATGGAAAGAAAAATACACAAATAAAGGCAAACATTGAAGGGTGCAGCAGTAGCTTCCTGGTTGAGCAATTTCATATTAATGTTATACCATTATTACTCTAACTCTAGAATGCAAATTTGGAATGGCAAAGCCTTTAAAACATTCCTTAAGGAAGAAAAACAAAGGATCAAAAATGATTTTTAAATGTGTTAAGACTTCATTAGATGACAAAGAATAAAATCTAATTGGGAAGAGAAACATAAGTTGGTAAGGAAAATTCTGGTTTCTCCTAAGTAAAACATTTCTGTTGACCACTGAATTTATTTGTATTTGTACATTTACACTTTTTCCAGGTATGTATTTATTATTTATATGGGTTCTGAAAGAGTGTTCTCAATTCTTTGACATGTTAATATTATCCAAAAAAATCACTCAATGACATGAAAAGAAGTAGAAATTTTGGGAAAGGGTGGCAGGGGTCATGATGTTAATATTAGAAGTAAAGTTAATATTAGAAGTAATGAGAAACCAACATATGCACATCATGACTAGCATACCTCTCCCATTTGACAAAAGGCGTTTTTTATCTTTCCTTTCAATTGCTAGCTTGGGATTCCCATCCTTTGACCCTGTTTACAGATGCTAAAAACTTCCATTATAATTCAAAGGCATTCCATTCAGAGCTCCTCTGCTTAAGCACAAAGCAGTCTTTCCAAATACAATTCGGAACATCAAACAGTACTGAAGAGCAAAGGCCATCAATGTGCTTAAAGAGTGCTTTCAGGTACATAACTAATGCATGATAGTATGCCACAGGAAAAAAATTACATTTAGTAAAGGAACATCCTACTAGAATCAAACTGCTTCTTTCCACCACATCCCCAATATATAGGGTGATATCTTCCCAGGTTTAAAATGCTAGGAAAGTTTAAGTAAATCTAAGCAACAGTAAGATGTTCGTAGGTTGAAGACCAACTACCAAAAGATCCTCAGGATAGTTCTGGGTGTGTTTACATGGTGAGATACCATGGAAACCAAGTACTACACTCAGTGGAAGGGAATGGAGAAGGGTGAGTGGTGGAAATGAAACTGGCGGTGGTGGAAATGAGTGGGGCACGGCAGCTCTAAGCAGGCAAACTGAAAGATAATTCAAAATATTCCTTAAACATTCATTTAATCAAACTAAAGGAGGTTCACTAAGATTAGTAGAGCAGGTAGGCTCACAGTTTCTCTCTGAAGTTAACTGGTCTTCACAGTCAATTTCTCTTCACAGAAATGAAGTAGGTGGGAAGGTGGGGGTTGATGGGTGGTAAACCAGGAGGGCAGCACAAATGAGTTCCGCAGATTTTGGGGGGGAGGGTGGCTCATATATTTGCCTGTAAACAGTCTCAAGTGTTGTGGGCTACAGTTCAACAAAGCATCTAATGAAGATGGTCAGCTGAGATGGGCAAGGCTGGTTGATTCTGCAAGGGGAGCTGATAACTCAAGCCCAATGCCCCTCCCTGTCTTCCAGGGAAGAGCTACTCAGCTCTCTGGACTTTTGTGCAAATCTTCACTCTTGGCAGTGCCCCTCTGGAGGAAGGTACAGAAAGTTACAGGTGATATACATCGGGAATACCACATCTTGGCCCTCCAGGTTCACTATCTCTAGCTCTTGATCTTTTCTTAGAGAAAGCATCTGGTATTCTGTGTCCTTCCTGAAAACAGCTCTTCCAGCCTTGTCCAAAGAGGCCAGACGCAGGCGGAATGCAACCTTTCTCTGCCAGAGTAAGCTGACCCCGAGGCCACAGGACTTGTTCAATGCACTGCGCCGGAATATGATGCGCCGGTTCGTGTAGCACACCACCAGATCCCAACCAAAGTTGAAGCCGGCCCACCGCCAGCTGCACTGCTCATCCCTGCGGAGCTGGCCACCGCAACGCATGCTGCTTCCCTGGAAGCTGGACACGCACACTTCCGCAGGTCCGAGCTCCCTGGTCTGCTCAGCTCGGAGCAGGGCAAGCCACTGTTCTTTGTAAACCGGGGTCAGCCACGTGGCAGGAATCAGTGAGTCCTGGTCAATGATACGTGCTGATGGCAGGTCGCAGATGATGTACGCAAGCCGCAGCTGCTGAAACACAGGCACAAAGGCTCTTCCCTGCTCGGTATCCAAGAAAGGGGCACCCTCCAATTCCCTCCTGTGCCTGGCGAACCAAGCATCAGCATCTGGCAATAAGGCTCTGCGGGGCCCCCTCCACGCTGGTTGCAGCTGCAAGAACATCCACTTTTTCAGTGTGGTGTACACGTCCATTTCCACCTCAATCACCAAGAGTTCTGAAGAGGCGATGAGCTCTTTCATGAGATCCTGGCTGACCTCTCGCAACAGCTCCTCATTACGCTGTGTCATCAGATTGTCCAGGAGCCACTCAAGGCACATGGTTCTGACGCTCTCGAGCCCATAGTTCTCAGCAGAATAGTAGTAGCCGCATACGGTCTGGGCGCTGACTGTCTCCTTCATGACCTCCCCGCACTGTTGGATAAGCTCTTCCAGCTGCAGCATGCTGGCGGTGGCCAGAATGGAAATGACTCTGCTAGGTGGGATGAGCACTGCGTCTCCATACAGCGAGCCAAAAGCCTCGTGCAGGGCCTCACGATCGATGTTCTTGTCAGGCATCTGCAGTTCAATTGTATTCATAGTTGTCTCCCGCCAGGCACCGCTGAACATGCTAGCGAAGTAGCCTGACTGACACAGGTAGGCTCTGTGCAAGTTCCATTCGTCCCCCAGTGCGCGGATCTGCACATCGCTATCCTCCCCCCTCAAGAAGAGGGCCTCATAAACCAACCCAGACCTGTCTTTGGCGCGTTTCCGGTGGGGAGCTTTCACCAGTGGCCCTTTTGGGCTCGTCTTCCGCTTGCGGCCACCCTGACTGGTGGTGGGTCCTGCTTCTTCCCCCTCCTCCTCCCTCTCCTCTACAATTGCTGCTGCTGCCAGCACCTCCTCCCCTGCAACGCGTGACTCCTCTGGGTCACTCCGCCTTCTGCGCCACAGCATCCGACTGCTCAGTGCGCCCATGGCCCTTACCTCAAGGGCGCCAGACACACTTCCCCAATAGGCGCGCCTGCCGCATGCACTGGCTCAGTCCAGAGTGCTGCTGGGAATAGCCGACGCCTTCCAGACGTCATCAAGGACGCTGCGCCACGTTACGCCGTGCCCCAACATGCCCCGCCCCGCCCTGCCCCAGCCTACCACATTACTCTTTGAGTAACGAAGAAAACACTATTTACTCAAAAAGGCTGATGGGGAAACAGACATTTTATAGGGAATTTCTCTTCTACTTTCAAGAACACAACTCACCCTTCCCACTCGAAAATATTTCGGGATCATTCCTTTCCGGAGAATTATATCTTGGTCCCAACTTTGTCTTCTAGACACCTTCTTTTCCGCTCTTGATTTGTAAGACTGCCTTATATTGATGCTGCAAGGCCATTTTCTGTGATAGATGTGGTCATTTTTGCCTCATTCTTTGCTTTGATTTTTAACTATTTGTCTTTAATGTTTCCAGTTACAGAGCTGTTTTCAACTGTGTGTGTATGTGTGTCCACATCAGCTGCGTTTAGTCTCATGCCGTCTTTCTCTCCAAGCACCTTACTCTTTAGCTTTGGGGAAATTTTTAAGTTCCCAGAATACTCTTTAGCTTTATTTACGTTGTTGTATTTGTTTTCATTTTTTCTCTACCTCTTTGTATGTTTTGCATCCTCTACCTGTTGAAACTGTCCCTATTATGTGGCTTACCAAACTTCCATGCATTTCCCAAGATCTGAAATCTGGCTACAAAAGACTGCCTTTTGTCACACCATGTTGGCATTGTGTCCTTTGTGAACTGTACTCCCGTTAAGCCTTTATCAAAACTTTCTCCACATATGTCTGCAGTTATTTCTTTGTGTATCATCCCCACCCGACCCTGCCCACTAGACTTTGAGTGCTTTGAAGCAAGGACTTTATCTTACCTAACTCTGGATCAGTAGCATAGTACGTAAAACATGAAATGAAAAAAAAAAGAGAAAAATGGAAGAAATAATTTTCCATTTTTGAAGAAATGAGGAATATTAGATACAGTGGGGACATATGTAATATTCTAAGCAAACGGCATGCTACAGAGGGGATCTGGATGCTCTTGATGAAAGTGCAGTGCTGAGGAAAAAATGCATTTCTCTGAACCGGTCACATATGATTTGAGGAGAGACAAATCTAAGAAGACCTCCAAGAAATGGGTACAGAGAAGTCTTGTTGGTCATTTAGCCCTGGCTTAAACGGAATGTTCCTCAAAGTGTATATCACAGTATAGCATTATGTTATATTTAAAATATTCTCTATTATGGGACTTTACAAAAGTGCTGGTTAAGAGGGTCTAAACAAATGCCACATAGGATACCACATTAACAGTATACCAAAATGAGTGGAGAGAAAGGAAAGTTTAGCACTTTAAGGTCTCAGTCACAAAAGCTGATCAGCACCTAGGAAGATTAAGGGTCATTCCTGACATGCTCTGCACTGGAGATAAGTAAGGGAATCTGTAATTCTACTAGGTCTCGATGAGTAATGAAGAAAACACTATTTACTCAAAAAGAAAACTCTGAGCCAAGCATCCAAGAAGAAAATTTAGATGAAACATAGACAGCACTCTGAAAAACAATAACCACATGTTAAAGAACAGTTATACATTCCATTAAATTAAATATGAAGAATTATTCTTTACTGCTAGCAAAAGTGGATGGTGTTTATGGCCAGTCTCAGTTCCCTATAATATCATGAGATATTATTTACAAATACAGGAAGGCCAGAGGGATTTAGGAACAGTGATGTGTGAGGATTCAAGCTGGAGATAAATGATTAAAGCTTCCATGACATATCTTTAATAGGTTGTACAGTGGGAACCCGTACATGAATCATCATTCCCATGCTAAAGCCTTGGGGCAAACACTTTTTTGGAATTTTCCCAAGTAAGAATTGCCTAGAACTGGCCATCCACTAATGTGTGGAAGTCTTCCTTATCAGGATTCCAGTTATGATGATTAGGATCTGTTGTTTCAAAATTCATAGGAAAATTTGAAGGAATGAAGAAATAACAAAAAAGGAAGAGATGAGGGCAGAAATGAAATCTATTGAAAAGGTGCAATGGTTTGTCATTTCTTTCATTCTCCCACTAATCCTGAGTGATGGGTGTTATAAGCAAACTTGTTTTACAGTTGAGGAAACGTCTGCATGAAAAGACTAATGACTTTCTCAATGTTAGATATTGACCCTGAAAGTCTAGATTTAAATTTTCTGCTTTTGACATGGAGATGGAAGTGTTTTTGTAAGCAGCTTCAATAAGCTAAGCACTTTATAAGCATTTTTCACATTTGATACTCACAAACAATATACCAGCTATGTATTCTTATATCCTCATTTGAAATGGGAAAAAATCAGACTCAGGAAAGTTATGTAACTTTTCTATTATGAAAGTTAATTTCTGGAGTGAGAATTTACATATAGGTCCCTTTGGCCATAAATTTAAGAGGTTTTCTACTATTCCATATTGTCTTCCACAGAAGATACATAAACTGCCATCATTGTGGCCTCTCACACTGAGCAGATAAATTTTTGAGGCCTGGGTCATGTTCTTTAACAAGGGAAATCCAACTGCAGCAAAGTGAAAATTTGGCCTCTTTTTCTGACCTATATGAGACACAATTGCATCACAACTGCAGACAATCCATCCTCCATGGAATTTTATGGAAGAAGAAAAACCATGTTTTGCACCTTTCGTGGTTCATGTGTCATCACTTGATCCATCCTTACAGACTACCTGTGAACTCTTGCTTTTCATAAAAGGACAGAGAGAGGGTCTCCAGTGATGACCATCTGTACAAATATAAGCAGTAGATACATAAATATTGAACTAAATACATAAATATTGAACTAAACCAAATATTGAACTAAATACATAAATATTGAACTAAACCAAATATTGAACTAACCAAAGCCTCAGGTTTCGTATCTGCAAAGTAGGTCTCCCCCAACCAGTGCATGAGGTAAAGAAAATTAGAGATAACAGAAAATGTTCTTAATATGTGGTAGGTACTCAATACATTGATACTTTATTAATCTTTATTATCATAAAAATGATTAATTAAAATATTGCATTTCCATATAGTTTTTCTACATTGAGACCAAGAAAAATATTTCCACTTTTCCTTCAAAAATCGAACAGAATTTGGAAGCTCAAGAAGTCTATTGTATTTACATGTATTTTTACACTTTCCATTGTTCTTTTTCCTTCCCGATGTCCCGATTTTCTTTCATTTACCACTCCTTTCTGTTTCAAGAACATTCTTTAGATATTCTGTAGGTAGAGTTGCTGGTGAACAATTCCATTGGTTTTCCTACGTCTGAGAAGGTCTATCATTCCTGAAGGATAGTTCCACCATTTATAAGGCTTGGGATTGGCAGTTCTTTTCTTTCAGCATGTGGTCAATATTGTACCATTTCCTTCTGTCCTCCACAGTTTCTAATGAGAAATCCACTAAATACCAATAACATGCAAGAGCAAGGCTAGCAGGTGGAGTAGTCTTTTTTTTCTCCTTTGGTGCCTGCCTTCTCCAGGACCCTGTGAAGGATATATGAGGAATAAAGAAAATCAGAAAATCTTAGCACTCCGTTCTCCCAAGGCCCACTATTTTAAAGACTCTGTGTTCACCCAAGTCCCAAGTTCCCTAGTTTGTCTGCCTTCTCAACACCTTTTGGAGTCATGTTATGTTTGTTTAATATATAATGTCGGGAGAGACAAGATGGCAGATTAGGAGAGACAGAGCAAAATTCTCCTTCAAGGAAAACATTAGATAAAAGACACAAAGTGCTCCAGAATAGCAGTTCCAGGGTTCCACCAGCTAGGCAGGGACTTCTTCACCCACAGTGGCTGTGCACTTGGAGATACAAGAAACTGAGTTCAGAATCCTATGAGTCTTTGATCCGGAAGCCGCTGGCAAAACAGCAGCCAGAGCCATGCTGTGGTGCAGAGAAACAGAGAAACTGTGTTCAGAAGCAGCTAAGGAGCCGGCTGTGGGAGTCACAGTCGAACGCAGTGGGGAGTCCCTTCCAATGCCCTCAGTATCTGGCATGGATGATACCCTTCACATACCCGTAGCTAAGAGCCCTTGATCCAGGGATAAGAACTGGCAGCAGTTGGGCAATCACTGAGAGATTTCAAATGGAGTCAAGAGGTCATTCTGGAGGTTATTCTTATGCATTATATAGATATCCCTTTTTAGTTTTTAGTGTATTAGACTAGCTAGATGGAAATACCTAAAACTGTTGAACTGCAATCCAGTATCCTTGATTCTTGAAGACAATCGTATAACTATGTAGCTTATACTGGCTGACTATGTGATTGTGAAAACCTTGTGGCCCACACACCCTTTATCCAGTGTATGGACAGATGAGTAGAAAAATGGGGGACAAAAAATAAATGAATAATAGGTGAGAAAAGGAATATGAGATGTTTTGGGTGTTCTTTTTTACTTTTATTTTTATTCTTATTTTTATTTTTATTTCCTGGAGTGATTAAAATGTTAAAAAATTGTGGTGATGAATGCACAACTATATGATGATACTGTGAACAACTGATTGTACACTTTGGATGATTTTATGGTATGTGGATATGTCTCAATATTATTGCATAAAAAAGAAACATTCAGATCAGTTTCAGTGTTCAGAGGCTCCGAATGCTCTCCAGCTGCTGCCTGCCCCTCTGAGCCCACCTATCTCAAAAATAAGTGAATAATGTCTTCCTAGAAGGTGGACGTGAGGAATAAATGGGCTATTGTATGTATGGTAGTTGGCACATGGAAAGCAGAGACCCCATTTTATATTATGGTAATTACAAAGCTGGAGAGAATTTTAGAAGACAGGCCAGATGAATCTTCTTTTCTTGGACTGAGAGTGAATCACTCACCATACATAGGTTGTCTGTCAGGGTGCAGGAGGGGAGCAACGATTCAGACTCCTGTGACTTTGGATATTTGGCACATTTCAAAAACTTGCAAATCAGTTGCCCATTGTGTATTATGACCTCTCTCAACCTAGTAGTTAAGTCATATTTCCCTTGCCTAAGGACAGGAGCTGCACCTGCAAAGTTAGTAGCAATGACTTCTGATTTAATCTTTTCCTATTCACAAAAGTTTTTAATTTATTCCACATATGTTACATAGCAGCTTAAAGTAATCTATTATTTTAGGCTTTGTTTAATTGACTCCTTTGAATTATGAAATCAAGATGTATTATAATTTCATAAATATAATATACATCTCAATGATCTTCATTGACAAGTTTAAAATACCCCAACCATATAAGTCTAAAACAATTAAAAAGCTTGTGGTGAATTTTGTCCTTTTTAATGGACCAAACATAAGAAGGGTCAAACATCTAGGAATAATAGTCTTAAAACCTAAAACAACCATGTATACAAAGATTTCTAAACAGACTGATTTTCCTTTGACCACATGAGCACCAGGTGCTGGCAAAGGAGCTTTTTGGTTCTCCCAGCAGAAACACTTAGTCCCATTAGAACAGGTGCGGGGATGGGTCCAGGACCCCCAAACAAGACCCCAACACAACTTACTACTGCCTGAGTAAGCAGCTCACCTCAATATCACATTTTACTCTTAATAAATTACATCTAGATGTACTTCTGAACCATATCACTATAAATCAAATGTTAATTGAGGATGTGCAAAAGTTTACTTGGAATAAGTTTGAGACAAAAGAGCTCTCGGGCATTTACTGCTTCAAAAGCAGTTTCAACTACTTCCTGCTTCCTGCATTCAGAGATTACCAAAGACGAGTTCTTGTAGAGTTCTTGGTCATAGTCAAGAAGCTTAATGCCTTTGATACCCTGTTCATCAAATGAACTGATATCAAAGGCATCAGCAGCATTGACTTCTCCTTGGGGAGGAATCAAGGGTGTGGGTTACTTTTGTAATTAGACACGGTGCCACCAGATGCCTTTGAAAAAGCAATGCTCTTTACTTCCTGTGCACTGCCTTTGCAAATACCTATCATTTACTCCTTTACTCAGTGCTGAATCTCTCTCTCATCACTGCTGCAATTTAGGACTCATCCCACAAATGAGTAGTGCAACTCAGTTCAATAATAAACACACCTTACACATCATACCCTTAGAGAAGATGGAGGTTTGTTTTCTCATTTTGTTTTGTTTGTTTTAAGAGATGTATCTTGGTTCTTTATTCCCAAATGTATGGGACTAATCAACTGTATTCAAACCTGTCTGATAGAAGGCCCTTCTGCAGGAGAAACATGCACATGGTCTAGCCAATATATCACCTTCATTTGGGCAGAAAACTATGCCTGCCGTCTAACAACTTTCTATACACTCTGGAGATCCCCACATTGTATTTCATTTGAAGCTCAAAAGTCGTCTGGTATTCTCCTACCAGTTAGGTTTCTGTTTCATTGTTTAGCCTTTTCCCTTTTAGGAATTTAATCTCACCAAACTTAATCAATTTATTTCCTCTTTATGTCAGGGTAAAACTCTCAGTGCTATACCAGAAGAACAATGTGTTAGGGGCACATTCTGCAAAATACCCATTATCACCTGCTGATGAAAAGGAACTGCGTGAAGCAGCTAAAAGTCTTCCATTTATAGAGACTCACTACTGCTTGGGACAGATTTTTGTCACAGTTCTCACCTGAGAGGTGCTGTTTGGGCTACACAGGAGATTGAGGTAATAATGCCTGAGTATTCCATGCCTTCATCCATGAAATCACCCTGGCCTCCAATGACACCATGAAAAATATTCACATACTTGTTTGAGAAATGCAGAAACTCCAGTAGGCTGTTATGAATTATCACATAGCATTAGACATCATCCTGGCACTAAGGGAGAAGCATGGTGACAATTGCTGTATGTGGAGTCCCTGAAATTTTTATCATGTCTTTTTGGTGAGTTAACTTATCTGCGAAGCTAAATAAAACATTGATAAGTGAACAACATCGTTCTGACCTCTGGGACACAGGAGTCAGCTTCAGGTGACAAAGAATGGAATATCTTTTCCTGGATATTCCCAACAGGGCTACAGTTCTGCCTGCACACCTTTTCCCCCACTATGAGGGCTAGTGATCATTTTTCTTTTTCTCCTGATATTTGCATTGTGTCCTGCGTTGTGCGCCCTATCACATCTAATCAAGAGCAGTGGTAATGTACTAGCCAAGCAGATTATCCAACCTATGATTCAGGAAACAAAAGACAAAGGAACAAGCCTTTTCCACCTCTACTCAAGAAATTCGTTTTACCCTAGTTCCTGAACAGCCTTACTAATCTAAATATCCTCTCCTAGTTGGGCCAGTGATGAAAGACACTTCAGCTTGTCCAAGAAGACTGTGAAAGGACTAAAACAAATATGAGAGTCCCTAATTTTACCTTTTCCTCTTTTCTTGCACTTTTTTATTGAGATTGTTCACATACCATACAACTATCCAAAGATCCAAGGTATACAATCAATTGCCCATGGTACCATCATACAGCTGTGCATCCATCAACACAATTAATTTTTTTTCAATTTTTAGAACATTTTCATTACTCCAGAAAAGAAATAAAGACAAAAAAAGCAAACTCCAATCCTCCCATACCCCTAACCACACCCCCTCCTTTACTGATTCACAGTTTTGGTATAGTAACATTTGTTACTGTTGATGAAAGAATGTCAAAATACTACTAACCGTAGTATATAGTTTGCAATAGGTATAAATTTCTTCCTATATGCCCCTATATTATTCACTTCCAGTTATAGTGTCATAAATTTGTTCTAGTTCAGGAGAGGGATTTCTAATATTTGTACAGTTAATCACAGACATTGTCCACCACAAGATTCACTGTTTTATACATTCCCATCTTTAACCTCCAACTTTCCTTCTGGTGACATACGTGACTCTGAGCTTACCCTTTCCACCACCTTCACACACCATTCAGCACTGTCAGTTATTCTCACAACATACTACCATCACCTCTGTTCATTTCCAAATGTTTAAGTTCACCCTAGTTGAACATTCTGCTCATAATGAGCAACTGCTCCCCATTCTTTAGGCTTGTTCTATATCCTGGTAACTTATATTTCACGTCTGTGAGTTTACATATTATAATTAGTTCATATCAATGAGACCCTGGAATATTTGTCCTTATGTATCTGTTTTATTTCACTCAATATAGTTCTCTCAAGGTTTCTTCACCAACCCTTTTTTTTAAGGCGGGTTTTTTCACACACTATACATTCTGTCCATTCAGCACCATCACCACTATCTATTTAAGGACATCTCCATTTCTTCCACAAAGAAGGAGGAAGAGTCAAACAAGGTAGAGAGACAAAAAAAAGAAATAAATAAAAAAATGACAGCTAGAAAGCAACAAAAGGAAAGATAACATTAAAACAGAATAAAGAGTCAGACAACATCACCAATGCCATGAGTCCCATACCCTTACCCTATGTCCTCCCACCTAATATGCATTTAGTTTTGGTATATTGCCATTGTTATATTAAAGGAAGCATAATACAATGCTTCTGTTAATTATAGTTTCTAGCTTGCATTGATTGTATTTTCCCCCCATCTCAGCCTATTTTTAACACCTTGCAATGTCAATATTCATTTGTTCTATCTCATGTAAAAACATATTTGTGCCTTTTACTACAATTGTTGAGCACCCTAGGTTTAACTGAGTTATACAGTCCCAGTCTTTATCTTTCATCTTTTGTTCTGGTTTCCCACATGGTCCTAACCTTCCTCTTTCAACCATGCTCACAGTCATCTTTGTTCAGTGTACTTACATTGCTGTGCTACTACCTCCCCAAATTGTTTTCCAAACCTCTCACTCCTGTCTTTTCCTTTCTGTCTGCAGTACTTCCTTTAGTGTTTCCTGTAGAGCAGGTATCTTGTTCACAAACTCTGTCATTGTCTGTTTATCAGAGAATATTTTAAATTCTCCCTCAAACTTGAAGGACAGTTTTGCTGAATATAGGATTCTAGGTTGGTGGTTTTTCTCTTTCAGTATCTTAAATATATCACCCCATTCCTTCTTGCCTCCATGGTTTCTATTGAGAAATCCACACACAGTCTTATTAAGCTTCCTTTGTATGTGATGGATCGCTTTTCTCTTGCTGCTTTCAGGATTCTCTCTTTATCTTTGACATTTGATAATCTGAATATTAAGTGTCTAGGCACAGGCCTATTCAGATATATTCTGTTTGGGGTATGCTGCACTCTTGGATCTGTAATTTTATGTCTTTCATAAGAAATGGGATACTTTAATTATTTCCTCTATTATTGCTTCTGCCCCTTTTCCCTTCTCTTCTCCTTCTGGGACACCAATGACACATACGTTCCTGCATTTCATTTTGTCTTTAAGTTTCCAGAGATGTTGCTTATATTTTTCCATTCTTTTCTCTATCTGTTCTTTTGTGTGTAGGCTTTCAGGTGCCTTGTTCTCCAATTCCTGAGTGTTTTCTTCTCCAATTCCTGAGTGTTTTCTTCTGCCTCTTGAGATCTGCTGTTGTATCCATTGTGTCTTTTACCTCTTGTGTTGTGCCTTTCATTTCCATAGATTCTGCCCATTAGTTTTTTGAACTTTCAATTTCTACCTTATGCACACCCAATGTTTTCATTATATGCTTCATCTCTTTTGCCATATCTTTCCTAAACTTTTTGAATTGATTTAGTATTAGTTGTTTAAATTCATGTATCTCAGTTGAAGTGTAAGTTTGTTCCTTTGACTGGGCCATAACTTCATTTTTCTTAGTGTACGTTGTAGTTTTCTGTTGTCTAGGCATCTAATTTCCTTGGTTACCCCAATCAGGTTTTCCCAGACCAGAATGGGCTCAGGTCTCAGAAGGAGGTAATAGTATCACATCTCCCTGAGGGTGTGTCTTAGAAGATTGCTTCACCCTGTGAGGCCTCAAGTCACTGTGCTTTTCTGCCTAGCAGGTGGCACCTGTCAGCCTGTAGCTCCAGATTGGTGTAAGGAGGTGTGGCCCGTGGCTGTTTTCCCCCAGGCTCTGGGGTCTGGTTCTGAATGGAAGGCAGGTAGTAGAGCTTTGCACCACCTTCTTCCTCTTATGGAAAATACACACCCTAGGGAGAGGTCATGTACATTTGTATACTCTCTCTGCCTGTGGTATCTCCACCTTTGTTTGGGTCAGAGTGCTGGGAACTGAAAATGGCTGAGGCTTTCTCCACTGAGCCAAAAAAGGAACAGAAAGCTCCCTTTAGGGCCAGTCCATGGCCACCCTCTAGCTCTCCAAGGTCAGTCGTCACCAAAAGCCTCTGTCTGCTTGTTGGGGATTCATAGCTTGTATTGAGCAGTCCACACTTGTTAATTAAAACCCCAGTTGGAGCTCAGCTGAGCTATATTGGTTTGCTTGGAGAGTGCTGCTCTCTAGCACTGTGAGGCTTTGCAGTTCAGGCCATGGGGGGAGGGGGCTCCTGGCTTGGATACACAGTTTTTACTTACAGACTTTATGCTGCAGTCTTGGGCATTCCTCCTAATTCAGGTTGGTGTATGATGAGTAGACAGTCACATTTCCCCCCAACACAGTTATTCCAGATTATTTACTAGTTGTTCCTGGTTGTTCATTAGTTGTTCCAGAGGGACAAACTAGCTTCCACTCCTCTCTATGCCACCTTCTTCTGAAAATCTCCTTTCCTTGTTTTTTTTAATCTAGGTACTTTTCCTACTCCATGAACTTTGATTAGAAAATAAACCACAAGGTTTGCAAAAGCATTTCTCATAAAATACTGCTCTGACATTTATCAGGATTGCACCACTGACTCCAAGCAAGGAACACAAAAGCAGTAACAACCTGCAATTGTGAGTTGCAGTTAAAGCAGAAAATTGCTTCCTAAACCACAGGACATCTATTCACTGTTACTCTATAAAACTCTGACCTTGTTGAAAATGGGGAGTCACCTGTTCTTAATTTGCTTCCTGATGTATATCAACTTAAAATGCCTCTACCCTCTATTTAAATTATTTTCTTTTGACCAACCTTAAACCTTTAACCCAGCAGTGCCCCTGCTTAAATTATTTTCAATAAAGAAACATATACTCTGACAGATTTATGATAAAGACTTTTGTGCTAGTTTGGATATGCTATGTCCTGCCAAAAGCCATATTCTTCAATGCAATCCTGTGGTGGCAGACATATTAGTGTTGATTAGGCTGGCATCCTATGAGTATTTCCAAGGAGATGTGACACAATCAACTATGGGTGAAATGTTTGATTAAATTACTTCCATGGATATATGCACCCTGCTCATTCAAGGTGAGGCTTGATTTAATCGCTGGAGTCCTATAAAAGTGCCCACAAACAGAAGGACCTGAGAGCAGCTGAGGCAGACATTTTGGAGATGGCCACTGAAAGTAGACTTTTGCTGACACTTTGGAGATGTTAGTCCAGTGTTTTCTCTGGAGAAGCTAAGAGAGGCCAAATGCCCCAGAGAAGCTAAGAGAGGGCAAAATGCCCAAAGAGTAACATTTCAAAGAATGCACAGGAGCTAAGAGCAGAGCTGGAACACAGCCTGGGATCAGCAGATGCCAGCCATGTGCCTTCCCATCTAACAGAGGTTTTCCAGATGCCATTGGCCTTCCTTCAGTGAAGGTATACTTGTGTTGACGCCTTTAATTTGAACATTTTCATGGCCTTCAGACTGTAAATTTGTTACCAAATAAACCCCCTTTATAAAAGCCAGTCCATTTCTGGTATTTTGTATAATGGCAGCATTAACAAATCGGAACAACATCCATTATAGCATTAATTGTAGTAGAAAAATATTGAAATAGTTACATTCAAAAACTGATAAATTATTAGGTAGCCATAAAATTAAGTTTTTAAAAATATGTTGTAAGATAGGGGAAATATTTACATTGTTTTTAAGCCAAAAGGTATTGTAAAAATATGTTTATATATGTCCATAAATGTACTCATGGAGGAAAAAAAAGAGTGAATGAAATACACTAAAATCTTTGCAGTGATTTTCTCTGGGCAATGAGATTCTTGGTGATGGATACATTAACTGTCATTGATTTCCCAAATATTCTAATTGTCACAATACATACACTCTCATAGGAACTCATAAAATGTAAAGTGTTACCCTCTCCAGAATCAAAACCACAGCACCCAAACTGCCAGTAAGGTTGGCCTAGGTAATATGTCCTGCATGCATGTAATTTCCTAACCATAGTCTTTGGGTGAAACTATATATTTAGAGACTAAAAATCACAAGAGAAGAAAAGCATTGTGAAAAAAAGAAAAAGCTTAAAGAAACAGAAAGAATTGCTCTAGAAAGGAGACAGACTCTTCCACAAACATGACCACAGGCCCACAAACACTACTGTTAATTAGTTTATGGTATTACAGACCTGGGACTCAATAAGGTGGGTCAGCTAAAAGGTAAAGAAGAGTAAACCACACAATCCAACTAGGCCAATTTAAACTACAGATGGGGACTCTGCCCCTGTGCAATATGAAGTGAGTACAATATTAATAATGGCTAAAAGCAACCCAAGTTTCCAACAATATGAAGTGTCTAGAAGTGGGCAGGGAAGATACTGCTATAGGAATAACTATACTAACATGGCAAGATGTGCCCCATATTTGCTGAGTTAAAAAAGCATGTAACAAAATCATGCATGAAACATCCATAAAAGACACGGAGCATAATCTCAAATTAGCATCCAGAGAATTTCATTTAAATTAATAGTAAAATAGAATATTATAGTATATTGGAACAAGACTTGAGACCATAACAATCAAAAACATTTAAAAGGAGGGAGGGATATGGGATATGAGAAACATAAAGACACTAAATTTTAAGTTCTCACACAGGGCAGCCAATTTATACTGTTTCATTTCTAAGATGAACTGACAGAGAAATAAAAAGAGATCCTCAAATTTTGCATATACCGGAATCACTCAGAAGGCTATATTAAAACAGAGGTTGCTGGGCCCTATCCCAAGAGCTTCTGATTCACTGAATCTGGGATAGGAATTGAGAAATTGCATTCTTAGCAAGTTTCCAGGTGATGCTGATACATCTGCTCCAGGGACCACACTTTGAAAACCACTGGCATAAAGACACCAGAAATAGAACCAATAATAGAGTGAGTATCCTATAAATAAGCAGAATAGGAAAAATAATTTTAGCAAAACCACCAAACTATGGAAAATACAAGATATAATAGGGGTGGGTATCTTAATTATAGCAGGAAGATGGGGAAAGGGCAAAGGGAGTAAAAATGGACTTTTTTTTTTCATGAGGCTATGTCTTTTTATTCAAGAAGGGGGTTCTGATAATAATTCATTAGCAAGAATTTTTTCATGATGAAAACCCCTGCTCCAGGATCCTGGAAGAGCTCTCCAAGAGACTGAAATTAGGTAGAGAACTGAAGAGGATTTAAAGACAGAGCTCTGGGTCCTTCACTTTTAATGGTTAGGAAGAGGAGGACCAGCAAAATCTGAAAAAGGTAAGCCAGTTAGGTAGGAGAAAAACACCAGGAAAGGAGGTTTTCTGGATGCAAAATGAAGAAAATGCTTCAAGGAGGAGGGAGTAGTCAATTGTGCCAAATGCCGCTGGAAGGGTCAAGTAAGATGAGTACTAGGGAAGTGCTTATTGGATTTAGCAACACGGATGTTATTAGGGACCTGGACAAAAGCAGTTTCAGTGAAGTACGGGGACAAAAGCCTGAATGGAGTGTGTTTAAGTGAGAACGGGAGAAATGTATTTGGAGACAGTGAGTATAGACAAGTCGTTGAAGGATATTTGTCATATATGGGAGGAGACTAACAATGTAGTAGCTGGAAGGAAAAGCAGAAGTTTACAGCATGTCTGTTTACTAATGAGCATGATAGGGGTATAAAAGGAAAACTGATGGTATGAGAGAGAGGAGAGAAGATTTTTGGTGAAATTTTCTCAGAAAATAATTAGGGGTGGGTGAGATCTAGTGCATAAGTGGAATGGATTCACTTCAGATAGGAACCCTTAGAGTTCATCCAAAAACAGGAAGAAAGTCAAACTACTATAGGCACAGATGAAAGTAGGTGTGGAGGTATGGCAATGCAAGCTTGTGGAAATTCTCCTCCAATTGCCTCTGTTATTAGTGAAATAGAAAGCAAGGTCATCATCTGTGAATGAGGATGGCAGAGAAAGTGATGGAAGTATTAGGAGAGAGGAAAAGTAGAAAATAGTCATCTAAGAAAGTAGAAGAATAAACAGACAAAGGACCTTAACCCCAATGTCACATCAGAATCACCTGGATTGCTGTGGAGTACCTGAGCGTTAACACAGATCCATTAAAGGAGATGTTTGAGGGGTAGAACCAGGGCATTATTATTACTGCTAAAAGCCCTGTAGATGATTCTAATATGCATACCAGATTTAAAAGCACTGAGCTAGGGAATTATTGTATGACTTCCAGACAACATTAAAGGCTCATCTGAGGTTCATGATAATGGATTTAAGGAATGTCTTTCTTCAGCTACATTCAGCTGGAAGACTCAGGTTTGAAATAGGCAGAGAGCTGACATAATCAGAATGGGCCTTGACCAGAACAATATGACAAATTAAGAGAGAGGAGAAAGGAATTTGAAGGTGTATGTAAAGGGGGGGGGGGGGCAGGTATCATAATTGGTCATGGAATTAAAATATGTGTGGAGGAAAGTGAGGACATGAGAAGGTTGAGGGACAGCGAAAAGGTTGTAGGGTCATTGGACTGTAGTTGCTGGTGGAGTTGAAGGAGTCTTAGTATCAGGATACTTGTGCAAATGGTCTGGAGATTGAAAATGTCTGTTGGGAGAGTGGAATGCTTGAAATTGAATCAATGGAAGGTTTTCAGTTATTGTTGATGGCAAAGTCTAGGGCAATAATTCTCAATAGACAGATAACTTTCCAAGCCCTAGGGCTTGTTTTGGAATCTTGTGGGGGAATTTTTGGTCTTCAAAAGGATTGAGGGGGCATGCGTGCAGAGGGTGGAGTCGGAGCGCAGTATGGTGCATTTTATGAGCTCTCAGAGTCTCGCCCCTGGACTTCGGGGCGACGCTGCCAGGGGTTGGGACAAGACTGCACTCTGCCGTGAAAGGCTTGCTGTCCAGACTCTCCCAGGTTCAGGCCCTTCACCATGCGTCTTCGCTGCTGTAGACACACCCCTGTTGGCATATGGAAAAGCTTGATCGGTGCCGACGGGTGTCTGGGGGCAGAGCTTGCCTTCTCTGGGCCCACCGCTTGGCTGCCTCCATTTTCCCTTTTACCTTGCTGCCCTCTGAATTCAGCTGTGAAGTGCCTGGCAGCTGGGTCTCTACCCTGGAAGTTCCCAGATGATGTGCTTTACTTGCCAGTGAGTTTGAACTCTTCAGCAGCAGTTTCCTGAAATAGGTTTTTTTTTTTTTTTTCCTTTTTTCTCCTCGATGGAACATGTTGATATCTATGATTGCCTCTAAGTGATTGTTGTGCTGACAACTTAAATGACTTTTTCTCAGAAATTCTACATTGTTTTCTCCCCCAGGTGATGCTATCCTTGTTTTCCATGACAGATCTTGACGATATATACAAATGATAACTAATATAGTTTATATTGAGCTTGATCATTTGCATTTCTTTAGTTTTCTGGATTCTGTCAATAATTGCAAGTACCTATTATGGAATTTTACAGCCTATTTCTCCTTGGCGTTGGCTATTTTCTGTTGTTGTGCCTGTTTTGATAGTCTCAAATGGCTTTAAAGAGAAGCGTCTAGATCACAGTGGGGCTTTGGGAGGGCTAGTGGTTGGATTTATCTTAACCATTGCAAATTTCGGCTTTTTTTTAAACCTCTTTGCTAATGTTTTTCCTTTCTTTGAAACTCACTAAATGAAGGGAGATACAAAGAAGCATCTAGATTCAGAATATAAGGAAGGTTGGCAGAGGAGTTGGGTTCAGAACTTCTGTAATGGAGCTGTACCCACGGGGCTAGCCTGCTGTACATGATAGAAAATGGCTCCGGGGAAATCCAATAGATGTTTCTAAGCAGTTCACTGCTTCTTGGATGTGTTTGTCTCTGTTGGCTGCACTGGCATGCTCTGCTTTGGAAGTTGGCACTTTTCTGAGTAAAAATTCACCAGGGTTGATAACAACCTGGAAGAAAGTTCCAGTTGGAACTAATGGAGGCATAACACTTGTGGGCCTTGCCTCTATAGTCTCCTTGGTGGTACCATTGGTTTCTGTGAATGATTCAGACATTTCTGTTCCCCAGTGGCCAATTATTGCATTTGGAGGTCTGGCTGGATTATTAGGATCAATTCTGGATTTATATTTAGTAGCTACAATGCAGTTCACTGGCTTGGATGAAGCACTGGCATGGTGGTCAACAGTCCAATGATGAAGCAAAGTACTTGGCAGGGAAACCCTTTCTTAATAACAAGGCAATCTGTTTTCTTCTATCCTTATTGCCCTCTTGATCCCAAGAGCTGCTTGGGGTTTTTGGCCCAGGGAGTAAACCTTATGTCATTTCCATAGATTGAAACTGTTGAGTTCAGCTCAATTTGCAATTCCAAGTTCCATCGTAAGAATAATTTTAATCACATAAGTAGAAATACCAGCTGCTCCCAGGATCCATTATGATGGAATTCTACAATTTTTTTCTCATCTCCCTTGTAACAGCTAACATCTTCCTAGTGAAAGAGAAGAGTGCACAGAATTTACACATATCTTTCTTTTGATGGATGGAGCTTCTTGAGCAATGAAGCTATATTGTTCCCCTCCTGGAACTGAAAATTCCTACATGGTAGATAAAAGTTTTGTTTTATTTGTTTAACAGAGTAGGCACTAAAAGTTACTGAATTTTAAAATGGTTTTCAGTTGTGGCAGAGAAATGCCACTGTGCCAGCTTCCACAATGTTGTATCTGTTTTCAGTGGCTTAAACTGATGTGTGCAGAAGCCTAAATAAGTGTGGTATCCTGGACTTCTCCCATTTATTTGCCATTCTCAATTGTGAAAAGTGTTAAATTTAGTTCCTAGTACACTGTGTATCCTATTCCATACTTGTTCTTCCTTCCTTGGGGTTAGAGATGTTAAAGTAAATGTGTTTTTCATATAGCCATTAGAATGCATAAAAATTATTTTTAAGTAAAAGCAAGAAAGATTCATCCTGTATCTTAAAAAGTCTATATCTTACTGTATATTTCAGCTGCTCTCTGAACACAAACCATTTAGAATTTAGTATTTTGATTGTTTTATTGAAATATATGTAGGAGTCTGGTTGAATATTGGCATCCTGAAGAGTTAAAACGTCACTGGAAAATTATCAGAATTATCTTTTAATTGCTATCCTGAAAGTTGCTGGAAGATGTTATGATTTCCTATTATGTACCTTCTAAATTGGGCTGTCGTTTAAATTGTGGCTTTTACTAAAGTGAATCTACTTTTTAATTTTGTTCTTCACTGTATGCTAGAGAAGTTTTGACATGGTGTGGATTATTTTACTAAAAGTATTTTAAAGTGAAAAAAGGATTGGGGGCACTAATGGCATCTAATAGGGCCAAGTCAAGGATTGACCACACAATGAAGGAGGTACCAGATAGCATAATAATCACACTGGATATTCCTTGTGGTGAAAAAGCCATTTACCTTTTTCCTTCTTATTGTATAAACGAACTCCATTTTACAAAAAAATGCAGCTATACATTTTGCAACATTTTTAATATAGACTGACTTTGTAGTTACGGAATGATCATGTAAATCCAGGGAATACTGAATTTTGATTCTTTTGTTCAGAGTTTTACCAAGAATTGTTCACCCTTCCAGAAAATCATGTCACTGGGAACAGCTGCACCTTTTGGTATTTGAGTGCCCAACATAGCACACCTGATTCAATATGTTTTTTGAATTCAGTTTTATGGATAGGTACCAAGAAAGTCTTATTTAGCTCTGATTTCAAAATGCATTTGATTCATTCCCCAACTTCTTCACCACCTTATGTGATAGTTAACGGAAATGTTTTTGCATATAGTTTTTATTGTAATGCTGAGAATCAAACATAGTAGGGAAATTTCTCCAAGGCACATCACAAATATTTCTTGAAATGAGGATTTAAATCTAGGTCTTTTGGACTGTAAAGGTCACATGTTTTGCAGTATGCCATACTAGTTCCCAAGGTACATATATGTGAGCTATAGCCCCATTAGAACTCTAAAATTGAGCAGCTAAATTTATGAGGCATTGCCCCATTTTGGAAACCAACCAAAGCAAAATAAATTATTGCCCTATTTTTCACTGGATTATGCAGTGAATCAGGGAGCTGTTGTGAGTAGCAGTTAAGAATGTGTTCTCAGTTATTCTTCCAGGGCAATTGGTAGAAAGCCAGGAACTGCATGGACCAGACACTGCAGAGCAGAGGAATCTGAGGTTGGACATATTTCATACAACACTCACGAACACGTGGAACAGCTGAGATCAGCGGAATCTGTATGTTCTGAAGGCCAGGGGGCCCGTGCCCCTCCCTGCCAGGCACAATCCCATGGGAGGAGGGGCCATTGGTGCTGGGAACCAGGAGGGAGAACTGCAGTTGCACCACTGATTACCAGACTCCGGAACAAAAACTATAACCATAGTCAAACTGAGACCAGACACCAGAGAATCTGGGAGCAGTCAGCCCAGCGGAGAGGAGATAGGGCTAGCAAAAACAGCAAAAAATAAAAATAAATAAATAAATAAATAAATAAATAAATAAATAAAAACAGACATTTTGGAGTTCTGGTGAACGTAACATGGAGAAGGAACGGGCTCAAACAGAACCAGGCACATAATGCAAATCCAGGGGGGTGAGGGCCCTTGCCGGAAGAGCCCATTTCTCTGCTTTCTTGATTATTCCTTAATCACCCTCAACTCCTTGTCTTTTAGCATTTCAGTAGCCCATTAGATCTGCAAGGACTGTAAATAGACCATACTGGGCCCTTCCTTTTTCTATCTCTTTTTCCAAAACAATTATTCTAAGAAGCCCATTACAGAAAGCCTCAAAGACTTGCAATTTGAGCCCAGGCAAGAGCAGAGCTAAGATAGCTCTGAGAGACAAAGCAGTAAGTCTAGTGGCAGAGAAAATTCGCTAAACACCATAACTATGCAAGAAAAGGAGAGCATGGCCCCTTTCACTTTGCTGAGTAAAGTTAGCCAGAAACGAAAGGACAAATATTGTATGGTCTCACTAATATGAACTAACATTAATGAGTTAACTTTGGGAGTTAAAAGGTGATAACACAGGCTACCAGGAAATAGAAAAAGGGTAGAGATCAGGCATTTGATCCTGAAGGACTACAGAATGTTCCTCAGGATTGCTTGTATAGATCCAGAAATAGATAGCATAATACTGTGTGATTGTAGCACAATATTGTAAGTACACTGAACAAAGATGTCTGTGAGTAAAGCTGAAAGAGGTGGGATAGGAGAATGTATGACATCAGAGGTAAAGACAGATGATGAAGACTGGGACTGTATAACTTGGCAAAAACTGGAGTGGCCAATGACTGTTCCTAAATGTAAAAATATAAAAATGTTCTCACATGTGGGACAATAAATGAATGTCAACCATGCAGAGTGTTGATAAAGGGATGGTGTTTGGGAAAAAAACATAATCAAAGCAAACTGGAGTCTATGGTCAACTGTAACATTGTAATATGCTTCCATTAAATATAACAAAGGCAATACACCAAAGTTAAATGTGTATGACAGGGGGATATAAGGGAGGTATACGGGATTCCTGGTAGTGGTGTTCTTTTCTGTCCTTACTATATTGTATTGTATGACACTTTATTTTTCGTTCTATTATTATTTTTTAGTTCACCAGAAAAACACTTTTTCATAGTAATCAAGATGTTCAAGTGCTGACTGTGGTGATAAATGTACAACTATATGATGATACCGTGAACAACTGATTGTACACTGTGGATAACTGCATGTTATGTAAATACATCTCTATAAAATTGTAAGAAAAATATAAATATGGGTAAAAGTGCTTCAGAAAACATGAAGAAAGGCATGTACCTATTTACTGTTGATGAGGAGGCAGAATGGTGTAGCCTTTCTGGAGGTCACTGTGGTGGCTCCACAAGAAGCTAAGTATTTGGGGGCCGTAAGGTCCTGCAACCTCATTATGGGGTATGTACTTGGAAGATGTGAGAGCAGAGACATGAATGGACATTTGCACATGGGTGTTTATGGAGGTAGTGTTCAAGATTTGCAGTGGGTGGAGGTGGCCTAAGGGTATGCTGCCTGAGGAAAAGAATGGTGAACTATGGTGTGTGCATACAATGGAATATTGAGCAACTACAAGGAGTGAAGTTGTGAGATTCCCAATGAGATGAATGGATCCTGTAGACAGCATGTTTAATGAAGTACTCCAGAAACAAAGGCAAACACTATAATGCCTTGCCAATATGGACTAACTACAATGTGTAAACTCAGAATTGAATCTTAGAGCACAGCTTATTAGGGGAGCGCTTATTGTAATGGTCCCTAGATGGTAAGCTCTTACAGCGGTCAAATCTATTCCTGAATTGCAACGGCTGTCTGCAGACTCTGAGATGTTGATCCCTTGGTGTATAACCTGATTGGTCTCTGGAACACTGGGTATCTGTGTGACTCCTGAGGCTCAGAGGTAGAGCTCGGCAGATATGAATGTCAGTATTAACGCATACAGCAAGTGTTAAAAAAAAAAAAAGCTGAAAAAGAGCCCAGACTTCAGTTAGAGATAGCAATGAAGCAGATCTGGTTGAGACTAGGACAATTTGGGCCAAAGGGTAAAGGTTGAATTGGTGTGTTAAAAGTTCAACTTCCATGTGAGACCAAGGGAAGAGTTGTTTTTTGGTATAGGATCTATATTTTCTAAACAATATAACTTCTACTTTCAGTTTGTTCAAACACCAAAATTACATGGAACTTTGAATAGGAAGTGAGATATGGTAGGTCTGAACAGGTTAGACTGAAATAGCAACACATCCCAATGTAATTTGTGTGGAGAATAAAAATATATATTTGGGGCTCCCCTGAGGAACTGAAGGAGGATGCGGAGGTGTTGGATCTCCTCACCTGGTTTGTTGCTGATGTTCTCACAAACACTGGGGACTGACAGCTTGACAGGCAGAGCCCTCTGTCTTGGAGCTGGCCCCATTGAAGCTTGTTACTGCATAGGAGAGGCTAAACCTGCTTATAATTGTGTCTAAGAGTCTCCCCCTGAGTGCCTCTCTGTTGCTCAGATGTGGTCCTCTCTGTCTCTAACTAAGCCACCTTGGCATGTGATCTCACTGGCCTCCTCTCTTGAAGGGTCTTGACTCCCAGGGGTGTAAATCTCCCTGGCAACGCAGGGTATGACTTCTGGGGATGAATCTGGACCCAGCATCGTGGGATCAAGAACATCTTCTTGACCAAAAGGGGGATGCGAAATGAAACAAAATAAAGCTTCAGTGGCTGAGACATTTCAAATAGAGTCGAGAGGTCACTCTGGTGGACATTCTTACGCAGTATATAGATAACACATTTTAGATTTTAATGTATTGGAATAGCTAGAAGTAAACACCTAAAACTACCAAACTCCAACCCAGTAGCCTTGACTCTTGAAGATGACTGTATAACAATGTAGCTTACAATGGGTGACAGTGTAATTGTGAAAACCTTGTGGATAGCACTTCCTTTATCCAGTGTATGGATGGATGAATAGAAAAATGGGACAAAAACTAAATGAAAATTAGGGTGAGATGGGGGAGATGATTTGGGTGTTCTTTTTTACTTCTATTTTTTATTGTTCTGATTCTTTCTGGTGTAAGGAAAATGTACAAAAATGGATTGGGGTGATGAATGCACAACTGTATGATGGCACTGTGAACAGTTGATTGTATGCCATGGATGACTGTATGGTATGTGAATATACCTCAATAAATTTGAATTTAAAAAAAGAAGGTGTTCTCTACAATCAGACTGCTTGCATGAGTCCTAGCTCCACCATGTCTTGGCTACGCAATGTAGTTGAGCCACACCTGATAGCAAATGAGTAACAGTGGCATTTCTGTAATTATCTTGCATGATTTTCATTAATTTTACCTGGGGAGGAGTTGAGTGAGGATTTGTAAGGCAAGTGATAGATACAGATACTTCTGTAATAATAGAATCAAGTCAAGACAATAAGATATGCTGATCTCCCTTTCTATCTACAGTTTTATCAATACATCTTAAAATGCCCTATTTAATGAATAATGCTTTCACCATCTTCTTCAGGTGTGTGGAAACAATATCTCATGTTCTCCATTGTCATGAATTCCAGTGACAACTCTCAAAACCTCTTCATATCTTACTATGGGGTACCCCATGCAGCCCTAACAGAAAGAAAAGACCAGGGTCTTGGGACTTTGCTGCATGAAAATGGGACTAAGGTGGTCTGTGTCCTATTACAGAGATAAGGTATGCACAGGGAAGGTCAGGTATCTCTGTGTCTGCCTGGATGAGATATGTATCTAACTCATTCAAGGAGGCGAACATCATCCTCATAGCAAAACTGAAAAAAATACCAAAAGGAAAAAAAGCTACAGACCAATATCATATTAATATAGATGCAAAAATCTTCAATAAAATACAAGCAAACTGAATCCAACAGCATACTAAAAGAATTATATACCATGAACAAGTACAATTTATCATTGTTGTATATGGTTGGTTCAACATAAAATCAATTTATGTAATACAGCACATTAACAGAATGAAGGAAAAAACACATGATCATCTCATGATGTAGAAAAGTCATTTGGCAAAATTTACAGCACATTTTCTTGACAGAAATACTAAGAAAACTAGGAATAGAAGGAAATTTCTTCAACATGATGAAGGGTATATATGAAAAACCCACAGCCAACATCCTACTTAACAGTGAAAGACTGAAAGCTTTTCCTCTAAAAGGACAAGGATGCCCACTGTCACCACTGTTATTCAACATTGTAAGCAGAAGTTCCTCCAACAGCAACTAGACAAGAAAAAGAAATGAAAGGCATCAAAATTGGAAAAAAAGAAGCAAAACTTACAGTGTTTGCAGATGATATGATCCTATAGGCAGAAAATGCTGAACAATCCACAAGAAAGCTCCTAGTGAAAATAAATGAACTCAGCAAAGTGGCCAGGTACAAGATTAACACCAACAAATCAGAATTGTTTCTATATATAAGCAATGAAGGTAGGGAAAAAGATATCAATAAAAAATTCCATTCACAATAGCAACTAAACCAATCAAGTATCTATGAATATATAAACTAAGGATGTAAAGCACTTGTACACAGAAAATTACACAACACTGCTAAAATAATTTAAAGCAGATCTAAATAAATGGAATTCTGTGTTCATGGATTAGAAGAGTATGCACTGTTAAATTATCAGTATTACTTAAAGCAATTTATAGATTCAATGCAATCTGAATCAAAACTCCAACAACCTTCTTCGAAGAAATGGAGAAACTAACAATCAAATTTATATGAAAGGGTAAGGGGCCCTGAATAGCTAAAGCCACCTTGAAAAACAAGAATGAAGTTGGAGGACTCACACTTCCTGATCTTAGAACTAATTACAAAGACAAGGTAATCAAAACAAGTTACTGGCACAAGGACAGACATACAAACTAGTGGAATTGTACTGAGAGCTCAGAAATCACCCTTCACATTTATGGCCAACTGATTTTTGACAAACTGGCAAAGACCACTCAATTAGAAAAGAAAAGCCTCTTCAATGAATAGTGTTGAGAAAACTGGATCTCCATTTGCAAAAAATAGAAGGTCCCCTACTTCACACCATACAAAAAAACAGCAAAAAATGGATGAAATATCTTAATATAAGTACCAGAATTATCAAACTCCAAGGAGAAAATGTAGGGAAGCAACTTCAGGACCATGTGTTAGGCAATGGTTTCTTAGACTTTACATCCAAAACACAAACAGCAAAAGAAAAAAATACATAAATGCATCCCCACCCAAATTAAAAACTGTTTTTCCTCAAAGGACTTTATCATGAAAGTAAAATGACCACCTACATAATTAGAGAAAATATTTGGAAACCACATATCTGATAATGATTTAATATGCAAAATATATACAGAAATATTTCAACTTTACAACAGAAAGACAAACAACCCAATTTAAAAAATGGGCAAAAGACTTCAACAGACATATCTCCAAAGATTTAAAAATGGCCAGAAAGCATATGAAAAGATGATCAACATCATTAGCCATAAGGGAAATGCAAATCCAAACTATGATGAGATACAATTTCATATCCAGAATAAAATAATCAAGAATAAAAGAATAAAATAATCAAGAAAACCAGATGCCTAGCCACTAGTTTAAAAAAGAAAGTCACGAGTCACACTAGGAAGCACAAAACTATGACACAGACTAAAACTTCAGATGAGACAGAAGTTGAAACAACTAAATAAGGACATTCAAAGAATCTTCTAAATCAATTAAATGAGTTGATGGAAAATATGGCAACAGAGATGAAGGATATAAAGAAGAAATTGGGTGGCCAAAAAGAACTCAGAAGCTTGCAAATAAAGAGCTTACAGAAATGAAAGGCACAATAGAAAAGATGAAAAATACAATGTAATCATACAACAGATTTGAAGAGGCAGAAAAATGGATTAATGAACTAAGGAACAAGACATTTGAAATCCTGCACACAAAAGAATAGATAGGAAAAAGAATGAGAAAATTAGAGCAGGGTCTCAGGGAATTGAATGAAAATATGAGGCACATGACTATACATGGTATGGGTATCCCAGAAGGAGAAGAGAAGGGGAAAGGGGCAGAAAGAATAATGGAGGAAATAATCACTGAAAATTTCTCAACTCCTATGAAAGATGTCAAATTGCAGGTCAAAGAAGCAAACATATGCCAAACAGAATAGATCCAAATAGACATAATGCACACTTACTAATCAGGTTGTCAAATGCCAAAGACAAAGAGAGAATTCTTAATGCAGAAAGAGAAAAGCACTCCATCACATACAAGGGAAGCTCTATGATAATAAGTGCAGATTTCTCAGCAGAAACCATGGAGGCAAGAAGGCAGTGGTGTGATATATTGAAGATACTGAAAGAGAAAAATTGCCCCTGCCAAGAATTCTGTATCTGGCAAATTTGTCCTTCAAAAATGAGGGATAGTTTTAAATACTTACAGATAGACACAGAGAGTTCATGAACAAGAAACCTGCTCTACAGGAAATATTAAAGGGAACAAATGCAGGCTGATCCGAAAAGAAAGAAGAGAGAAGATTGCAGGAAAGTACATAAATGAAGATTATCAGTAAGAGTAACTAAAAGGGTAAAAAGAGAGACATAAAATGCAAAGCAGAAAATGGTTGAAGAAAGTACTGCCTTTACGATAATAACATTTAATGTTAATGGATTAAACTCTCCAGAGAAAAGACATAGACAAGCAGAATGGATTTAAAAAAGCAGGATCCATCCATAGGCTGTCTACAAGAGACTCACTTTAGACCCAAGAACAAAAATAGATTGAAAATTGGAAGTCTGGATAAGATATTCCAGGCAAACTGCAACCAGAAAAGAGTTGGGGTAGCTATAATATCAGACAAATTAGGCTTTAAACATTAAACAATCAAAAGAGACAAAGAAGGATACTATGTACTAATAAAGTGACAATTCATCAAGAAGAAATAACAACCATAAATATTTATGCACCTAGCAGAGTGTCCCAAAATACAGGAGGCAAACACTGGCAACAATGAAGGGAGAAATAGACACCTCTACAATAAAAGTTGGAGACTTCAATACACCACTATTATCAATGGATAGAATATCCAGATGGAGGGTCAATAAGGAAACCAATACCTTGAATAATGTGATAAATGAACTAAACTTAACAGTCACAGAACATTGCAATAAACAAAAGCAAGATATACATTCCCTTCAAGTGCTCATGGATCATTCTCCAGGATTGAGCATATGTTGGGTCCCAAAGCATATCTCAATAAATTTAAAAAGATTGAATTATACAAAACATTTTCTCCAAAAATAATGGAATGAAGCTGCAAATCAACAAGAGGAGGAGGGCTGTAAAATTCACAAATACATGAATGCTAAACAATACAGTCTTAAACATCCAGTGGATCAAGGGAGAAATTACAAGAGAAGTCTGTAGATATATTGAGGAATAAAAGTGAGAACACAACATATCAAAACTTACAGGATGCAGTGAAGGCAGTGCTGAGAGGAAAATTTGTTGCCCTTACACCTATAAAAAAAAGAAGAAAAGGTATAAATTGAAGACTTAACTGCACATCTGCAGGAACCATAAAAAGAAAAGCAAACTAATCTGAAAGCAAACAGAAGGAAAGAAATAAAATTGGAGCAGAAATAAATGAAATTGAGAACATAAAAAATAGAGTCAACAAAACTAGTTGTTGGGTCATTGAGAAAGTCAATAAAATTGATGGACCCTTAGACAGACAAAGAAAAAAGAGAATGCAAATAAAATCAGAAATGGAACAGCTGACATTACTACTGACCCTGCAGAAATAAGAGATGAGAGGATACTATGAGCAACTGTTGTCAACTAGACAACTTAGACAAAATGGACAACTTCCTAGAAACACATGAACCACCTACACTAATTTGTGAAGAAACAGAAGACCTAAACAAACCAATCATAAGTAAAGAGGTTGAATCAATCACCAAAAAAATTCCAAAAACAGAAGTGCAGAATTCAGATATTAATTCTAGCAAGTATTCAAGGAAGAATTAGTATGAACCCTGCTCAAGCTCCAAAAATTGAAGGGGAGGGAAAGCTAGCTAACTCATTCTATGAAGCCAACATCACCCTAATACCAAAGCCAGACAAAGATACCACAGTGATACAAAATTACAGACCAATATCTCTAATTAATATAGATGCAAAATAGTCAACAAAATACTTGCAAATTGAATCAAGCTGCATATGAAAAGAATTGCAATATCCTTCCATTAATTGTAACAAAGGCAATGCACCAAAGCTAACGTAAACAGAGGGGGATATAAGGGAGGAGTATAGGATTCTTGCCATTGTTGTTTCTGTTTTTAAATTTTATTTATTTTATATTTATTCATTATTCTTTATCTTTTTTCTTCCTCATAATTTTTTTTGCATAAGAAATGGAAACATTCTAACATAAATTGTGGTAATGAAAGCACACTTATGTGATTATACAGGGCGCTATTGATTGTTCATTTAGGATGGATTGCATGGTGAGCAAATAAAACTGTTTAAAATAAACAGAAAGGCACAAGTGCTGAAGAGGTGGAGAGAGAGATATACCTATTCACTGTTAGTAGGGAAGTAGAATGGTGCAACCCCTCTGGAGGGTAATGTGGTTGTTCTACACGAGGCTAAGTATAGGGTTGCCATATGTTCCTGCAACCCTGTTACTTGGTATATGCTTGGAAGAATTGAAAGTAGGGACATGAATAGACATTTACACACTGGCGCTTATGGCTGTAGTACTCACAATTTGGGTAATGGATGGAGATGACCTAAGGGTATGTCGATAGGTGAACAGAAGGGCAAATGTGATGTATACATACAACAGAATATTGAATGGCTACAAGAAGTTATGAAGTCACGAAGCATGCAACTAGGTGAATGAAACTTGAGAACATTACGCTGAGTGAAATAAGCCAGAAATGAAAGGACCAATATTGTAAGTCCTCACTAATATATACTATAATGAGGAAATGCTGAGAACTGAATTCGAGAATATATATATCAGGGCATAGAATGTGGACAGAGATTGGGCAATTTATGCAAGAGTTCAGAGTGTTCAACGAGGCTTATTGTAAAGGTTCACAGGCCACAAGCTTACAGCAGTTACATCTATTTCTGAGTTTTGACTGTTATTTGAGATATTTATTTGGTACAAAATTTATATTCTCTGTAGCATGCTTTCTAACATCACCTGTATGGTCAGTCTATTTAAACAACATGGTTTCATGGAACCTAGAATGGGGAATGAGACTTTGTTATTCTGTACAGGTTAATACGATACCTTGATGCACCTCAGAGTACTTTGGGCAGAAAACTAATAAAGTATTTGCAAAGTCCTCTTGGACTGGGGAAAAATGAGGAAATATTAAACTTCCTCACCTGGAGAACTCCCAATATTCCCAGAAACATTAGGGAATCCCAATATAATAAGTCAAGCCCTTGATCTTGGAGCTTGCCCTTATGAAACTTATTTTTGCAAAGGAGAAGCTAAATACTTAAAATTATGCCTAAGATTCATCCCCAGAAAACCTCTTGTGGCTCAGATGTGGCCTCTTTCTCTCATCTAACTCTGCAAATAAACTCACAACCCAATCCCCTTCATGGGACAGGACTCCCAGGGATGAATCTCAATCATGGCATTGAGAATGCCACTTGACCAAAAAGAGGGAAAAGATATGAAAAAAAATGAAGTATCAGTGGCTGAGAGATCTCAAATTGAGCTGTGAGTTCAATCTGGTGGTTTTTCTAATGCATTATATAAATATTCCTTTTTAGTTTCTTGTGTATTAGAAAAGCTAGAAGGAAATACCTGAATCTGTTGAACAGTAATCCAGTAGAACTGATTCTTGAGGATAACTGTATAACTATATAGCTTTTAGAATGTGACTGAGTGATAGTAAAATGTGGTGATGGACACTCCCTTTAACCAGTGTATGGGCAGATGAGTAATGAAATGACAAAAAATATATATAAATAATGGTGGGGAGGGGTATAGAATGGTTTGGGTGTCCTTTTTTATCTTTTTTAGTATTTTTATATTTTTTATTTTGGAGTAATGAAAATGCTAAAAAATTGGCTGTGGCAATGAATGCACAACTATATAATGATATTGTGTGCACTGACTGTATACTTTGGATGGATTATATGGTGTGTCAGCATATCAATAAAATTGCGTTTTGAAGATGTAATTAAAACATTACAGTTAAATTGTAGGCCTCTTGAGTGCCCTTGCTCATCCCATTCTCCTCCTCCTCCAGATAAAACCACTCTCATGAATTCATACTTTTCATTTATTATTTCTTTAATTTTTTTTACTGAAAATATTTTAAAAGGAGCTTGGGAATAAGGCTGTATGCCTTGCTCTAATGAAGATGGGAGAGTGTAAAGCTCCAGGACTCTAAGCCCCTCAGAGGATTTGAAAAACAGCAAGAACTGGCAGAAACATTTCTCAAAGTTCCAGAAAGCACTTAAAGGCTTGCAGTAACTGTGAGCATCAAATCAAGAAAAGGGAAACTCAAAAGCCATAGGATCTTGTAGCACCCTGGCTGGTGAATCCCCCATCCCCTCACTGGCTCAACACAGAACTGTCCAAGGGCAGGTTCCTGGTCCCAGTAACCACCAGGTACACATTGGGAGCATATATGCCTGGCCCAATCTGTCTGATGGTGGTCTGAGGGACTTGCTGTCCCAGAACTGCCCCGTGTATAGAAAGCAGCTCACTGAGCTCTCTTACAGAATGCTGGAGGAGGGCAGTCAAGTCATGGCTGCTTGGGGCAAGTGAGTGCTGGCTATAGGACATACACTGCAGTGCTTGGGACCGTAAAGAAACTGTTTCTTTCTCAGACAAGAAGGGATATTTGTATCTGTGTAAATGGAGAAACTTCTAGAGCTAAGCATGAATGCCTAAGACAAAGACACTTCCCTGGAAAGGATCAAGGGGGCCCCTACACTTTGACCTGGAGCTATTTTCAATACTTATTGTACGGATAAGTTATGAAGAACATTGGCACAAGTAATATGGAAAGACTGGGACAGGTGTTTTCCTTTTATCCTTTTGTTTTTTCTTTCTAGCTCCTGGCATTCAAGGGAAGTTCTGTCATAATAATAGCTGGATACAAGCTTAAGGAATAGATGCTTCAGAATCTAAATTCCAGTGATAACATTAAAATATCAAAATGTCCAGGTTTCAACAAAAATTACAAAACATGCAAAGAAACAGGAGTGATGGTCCATGCAAAGGAGGAGATTAAAGCATTTGAAACCATCAATAAAGACACCAGACCTAGAACATATCAGAAAAAGACTTTAAATAAATGACCTTAAGTATGTTCAGAGTTAAAGGAATACATGGACAAAGAACTAAAGGAAACCAGGAAATGAGAGATGGACACAGAATATTAATAGAAAACTGGCAATTATGAAAAGAACAAAAACAGCTGAAGACTAGAGAAACAGAAATTAAAAATTCCCTAGAGGGTTTCATCAGCAGATTGGAGCTGGGAAAAGAAGGAATCAGTGAATTTGAAAACACCACAACTGAAATCATCCTGTCTGTTCTGGTTTGCTAATGCTGCCCATTATGCAAACTACCAGAAATGGACTGGCTTTTATAAAGGGGGTTTATTTGTTTACAAAGTTACAGTCTGAAGGCCATGAAATGTCCAAGGTTAAGGGCATACCTTCACTGGAGAAAGGATGGCCATTAGTGTCTGGAAAACCTCTGTTACCTCGGAAGGCTCGTGGCTAGCATCCACTTGTTCCCAGGTTACATTTCTCTCTAGGCTGCAGCTCCCCAAAAATGTCATTCTTAGTTGCTCTTGGGGCATTTGTCATCTCTTAGCTTCTCCGGAGCAAAGTCTGCTTTCAAAGGCCATCTCCAAAATCTCTATAAGCTGCAGCCCCTCTCAGCTCCAGCATGTTCTTCAAAGTGTCCCTCTTGGCTGTAGCAAGCTCAGTCCTTCTGTCTGAGTTTATATGGTACTCTAGCAAATTAATCAAGACCCAAGCTGAATTGGCAGGGCCACCTCCATGGAAATTATCTAATCAGAGTTATCACCTAGAATTGGGTGGGTCATATCTCCATGGAAACAGTCAAAGAATTACAATCTAATCAACACTAATACTTCTGCCCATACAAGACTGCCTCAAAGATAAGGGCATTTTGGGGGACATAATACATTCAAACTGGCACATTCCACCCCTTGGACCCCACAAGGACATGATCTTTCCATATACATAATACATGCATCCCATCACAATATCACAAAAACTTAAATCATTTCAATAACGATACATAAGTACAAGATCTCATCAAAATCAGTTATAGGCATGGTCTATCCTAAAGTAAAATTCCCTGCTGGCTGTGGACCAGTGAAATTTAGAATAAGTTATCTGCTTCCAATATACAAAGGAAGGACAGTCATAGGATAAACATTTCCATTCTCATAAGGAGAAACAAAAAGGAAAATTGGGTTAACGGGACCAAAACAGTTCCTAAAACCCACAGGGCAAACTCCATTAGATTTCAAACTCTGAGACTCATTTTTAGAACTTCATTTTATCCTTGGGGCTTGACAGAGCAGGAGTCCCACACTTTCCAAAGGCTTAAGCAATATCCCTTTTCTCTCCGAACACTGAGGTGAGTGCTCCAACATACCACACCCTGAGGAGACCACCTTCTCAGCCCCGCCCACCTCAAACATTGGGGTGCTACCTGGACCCTGCCTCTCTGGGGCAAAGGTTCTACCCTCTCCAAACAGTGGGGTGGCAGCCAGGCTCTCCTCAATCCCCAGGGAATGTGTGCCAACCTCTCTGAGGCCTGGGATGGCAACACTCTTCCTGAGCATCGAGGCGGAATGCCTGCCCTCGAACTCCGGGGCACACTCACCCTTTCCACATGTCTGGGCTGCTCTGTTCTCCCTGCCTGAGACTTCTTGACTCCAGACCTCAATCTCCATGGCTCTGTCTTTGAAGACATTTTTCCTTCTATTCGTTCCTCTGTCCCCTCCAGTCCAGACCAGCCATGGCTCTGGCTATAGATTTCTCTCAAAAATCTCATTGGTTTGGCATGAAGCACGCAGGGGTCGAAGCTGCCAGACAATAGGACTTTCCACAAATCCTCTCTGGATAACTCCATTTCCAATCCTGGCTTATACTGAAATGGCAGTCAGGTTCCACGTTTGGTCAAATCCTCACATTGGGCTGTAGTTTCTGGGGTTCCACTCCCTGGAAGCTCAGAGTTGTCCAGGCCATCAATTTCTGGTTTCTCTGTACCAAAGAGTTCAGTTCTTAGCTTGTCTCTTTCCTTTTATATTTTACTATAAGCTGCAAGTAGAAGCCAGGCTACATCCTCCATACCTAGTCTGGAGATTTCCTTAGCCAAATATCCCAGCTCATTGCTTTCAAATTCTGCCTTCCATCTGACACCAGGACACAATTTTGCCAAATTCTCTGCCACTTTAAAGCAGGGATTGCCTTCCTTCCCATTTGCAATGATATATTCATCATTTCTTCTCAAGGCCTCAAAAGAAGTATCTTTAGAGTCCACATTTCTACCAACAGTCTCTTCAAAGCAGGCTAGGCCTTTTCTATCAAGCTCCTCACAATTCCTCCAAAATTTTCCCCTTATCCATTTAAAAAGCCATTCCAGCATGTTTGATATTTGCACCCAGCAGCATCCCACTTCTCTGGCACCAAAATCTATTCCAATTTGCTAATACTGTCCTTTTGCAAGACACCAGAAACGGATAGGCTTTTATAAAGGGGGTTTATTTGGTTACAAAGCTACAGTCTTCAGTCCATAAAGTGTCCAGGGTAAGGCATCAACAAAGGGTACCTTTACCAGAGAAAGGCCACTGGCATCCGGAAAACCTCTGTTAGTGGGAAGGCATGTGGCTGGTGTCTGCTTGCTCCCGGGTTGTGTTTCAAAATGGCATTCTCCAAAGTATTGCTCTTGGGGTGTTTTGTCCTCTCTAAGCTGCAACTGCTCTTCAGAATGTCACTCTCAGTTTCTCTGCACTGCTCTGTCTGTGAACTCCTTTATATGACTCCAGTGATCCAATTAACACCCACCCTAAATGGGTAGGGTAACAACTCCATGGAAATTATCCAATTAAACATTTCACTCACAGTTGATTGAGTCACATCTCCATGGAAACACTCAATCAAAGAATTCCAATCTAATCAACACTATTATGTTTGCCTCTACAAGACTGCACCAAAGAACATGGAGTTTATGGGGACATAATACATCCAAACTGGCACACTGTCTGAGGAGCAGAAAGACAAAAGAATTAAGAAAAGTGAACAGATCCTGAGGAATCTGTGGAACACCAATATATGCATTGTACCAATCATGTGTACCAATTTATGCATTATGGGGGCCCCAGAAGAAGAGAAAACAGGGAAGACAGAAAATTCAATTAAATCATGGCTAAAAATATCCCAGATTTAACAAAGATATGAATATATACACATCCAAGAAGCTCAACAGACTCCAAATAGGATAAATCCAAACAGTCCCATACCGCCCCATATTATAAACAAACTGTTAGACATCAAAGATAAAAAGAAAATTCTGAAAGCTGCAAAAGAGAATGAAAGTGTCACATACAGGGGAACCTCAATAAGATTAAGTGATAATCTCTCACTGGAAACCATGGAGGCAAGAAGGCAGTGAGATGACGTGTTTAAAGTGTTGAAAGCAAAAAATTGCCAACCAAGAATTCTATAAATGGTAAAACTATCTTTGAAAAATGAGGGAGAAATTAAGACATTCCCAGAGAAACAAAAGCTGAGTCTGTCAACACTAAATCACCCTAAAAGAGATGCTGAAGGGATTTCTGCAGGTTGGAAGGAAAAAACAAAAGACAATAGATCAAAGTCGCATGAAGAAAGAAAGATCTCTATTAAGGGTAATGACGGGTAAATATAAGCGAGAGCACAATTGTATTTTTGGTATGTAACTCCATTTTTAAAAATTTCTTCAGGATCTGAAGAGCAAATTCATAAAATGTAATGATAAATAAGTGGCTTGGGATGCATGATGTATAAACATGTGACCTGTGACAAGAACTATATACAGGTGGGGGGTACAGAGGCATATAGGAACAAAGTCTGTGTACACTATTGAAGCTAAGTTGGTTTCAAAGAAAATGAGGTTGTTATATCTTTAGAATGTTAAATATAAGCCCCATTATAACTACAAATAAAATATCAGAGAATATGCAAACTCACAGAGGCAGAAAGTAAAGTACAAGTTTCCAGGGGCAGGGAGTAGGGGGAATTGGCAGTTAATGCATAATGGACACAGGGTTTCTGTTTGGAGAAATGGGAAAGTTTTAATAATGGAAGGCGGTGAGGTTCCCTCAATATTATGAATGTGATTATTGCCATTCCCATTGACTGGTGGGATTGGGCATGGTTGAGATGGAAAAATTTGTTTCCACAATTAAAAAAAGAGGAACTAAAAAGACAATTACAATTAAATGGAGTACATGATACTAGATGGGATGGAACAAAGGATGAGAAAAGGCTCAAAGGGACATTATTGGGCTATATGCAAAAACTGGAATACAGACTATAAGCTTTATGTCAATGTTAACTTCTTGAACTTGATAACTATACTTAAGGTGGATACATAAGTGAATATCCTTGTTCTTAGGAAATGTACATGGCCAGTATTAAGTGTTCAAGGAGCATGATGTATACAATCTACACTCAAATGTTCAGAAAATGGATGGATAGATAGATAGATAGATAGATAGATAGATAGATAGATAGATAGAATTATATAGCAAATGTGACAAAATGTTGAAATTGGTGGATCTGGGAATCTGGGATGTAGGGGTATGCTGGAGTTTCCTGTATGGGATTTGTATTATTTTTGTAACTGTCCAGTAGGTTTGAAAGTATTTCAAAACAAAACATTTAATTTCTTTTTTAAAAAAAGAATTATACAACATCACCAAGTGGGTTTTATTCCAGGTATGCAAGGATGGTTCAACACAAGAAAATCAATGTGATACACTACATAGATAAATGAAAGAAGAAACCCACATGATTGTCTAGATTGATGCAGAAAAGGCATTTGACAAAATTAAGCTTCCATTCTTGATAAAAACACTTCAAAGTTAGGAAGACAAGGAAACTTCCTCAACATGATAAAAGGAATATACAAAAAGGCCACAGCAAACATCCTACTCAGTGGGGAAGGACATAAAGCTTTCCCTCTAAGATCTGGAACAAGATAAGGATGTCCACTGTCACCACTGTTATTCAACATTGTGCTGGAAGTTCTAGCTAGAGCATGTAGGCAAGAAAAAAATGAAAGGCATTCAAATTGGAAAGGAAAAAGTAAAGCTTTCACTGATTTCAGATGACATGATCCTACATGTAGAAAAACCTACAACAAAGCTACTAGGACTAATAAACGAGTTCAGCAAAGTGAAAGGATACAAGACCAACACACAAAAACAAGTAGGCTTCTATACATGAGGAATGAGTGACCTAAGGGGCATATCAAGAAAAAAATCCATTTAAAATAGCAACCAAAGAATCAAAGATGTAGGAATAAATTTAACCAAGGACATAAAGGACATATACACAGAAAACTACAAACCAATGTTAGAAGAAATCAAGTAAGACCTGAATAAATGGAAGGACATAACCATGTTCATGGATTGGAAGGCTAAATATAGTTGTCATTTCTACCCAAAATAATTTATAGATTCAAGGCAACACCAATTAAAATCCCAACAACTTACTTCGTAGAAATAGAAAAATCAGTAATCAAATTTATCCAGAAGGGCAGGATGCTCCCGAATAGCAAAAAACATCTTGAGAAAGAAAACCAAACTTGAAGGTTTCACATTACCTGACGTTAAAGCATTATTACAAAGCTACAACTGTCAAAACAGAATGGTACTGGCATAAAGACAGATATATCAACCAATGGAATCAAACTGAGAAGTCGCATGAGGAAAGAAAGATCTCTATTAAGGGTAGTGACAGGGGTAAGTATAAATGCCAGTACAATTGTATTTTTGGTTTGTAACTCCACTTTTTAAATTTTCTACAGGATCTAAAAAGTAAATGCATAAAATGTAATGATAAATAAGTGGTTTGGGATGCATGATGTATAAACATGTAATCTGTGATAAGAACTATATACACGTGGGGGGACAGAGGCATATAAGAGCATAGTCCGTATACTATTGAAATTAAGTTGGTTTGAAAGCAAATGAGGTTATTATAGCACGTTGAGAAGTCAAATAAAGACCTTCTCATCTATGGACAATTGATTTTTGACAAGGCAGCCAAGTCAACTCAACTCAGAATAGTGTTTTCAACAAATGGTGCTTGGAGAACGGGATATCCATATCCCAAAGAATGACGGAGGACCTCTATCTCATACCTTATACAAAAATTAACTCAAAATGGATCAAAGACCTAAAGATTAGAGCTAAGAGCATAAACGTCTTAGAAGAAAATGAAGGGAAACTCAACAACAAAAACAGAAACAACCAAATTAAAAACTGGGAAAAGGACAGACACTTTTCCAAAGAGGAAATACAAGTGACTCCAGAATATATGAAAAGATGCTCAACTTCACTAGCTATTGGGGAAATGCAAATCAAAACCACAATGAGATACCATCTCACAACTACTAGAATGGCCATTATCAATAAAACAGAAAACTCCCAGTGTTGGATAGGATTTGGAGAAATGAGTACACTTATTCACTGTTAGTGGTTATGAATGGTGAAGCTGCTCTGGAAGGGAGTCTGGTGTCCTACAGGAAGTTAAGTATAGAATTGCCATATGATCCAGCAACCCCATTACTAGGTATATACTCAGAAGAGCTGAAAGCAGGGACATGCACAGACATTTTCAAACCAATATTTATAGCAACATAATTCATGATTACCATCAACTGAGGCATGGCTAAACAAGTGCTGGTATATACATACAATGGAATATTATGCAGCTGGAAGACAGAAGAAAGTCATGATGCATGCAACAACATGGATAAACCTTGAGGACATTATGTTGAGTGAAATAAGTCAAAAATAAAGGAAAAATACTGTATGGTCTCACTAATATGAACTAACTATAATGAACAAACACTGGAATTTTGACATCACAGGTTATCAGGAGATAGAAAGAGGGCAGAGATTTGACAATCTATGCTTAAGGAGTACAGAATGTTCAATAAGGTTGATTGCAAAGGTTCAGAAATCGCAAGCACAATACATGTGATGGCAACACAATACTGTAAATGTAATTAACAAAGCTGAGTGTGAATATGGTTGAAAGAAGAAGGCTAGAGTCATGTATGCCAACAGAAGTTAAGCTAGAGGATAAAAACTTGGACTGTATAACCTAACGAAACCTAGAGCAGACAATGATAGTTGTTAATTGTATAAATACAAGAATATTTTTACATGAATGAAAACAAATATGCCACTATTACAAGGAGTTAAAAATGAGAACATATACGGGAAAAAAAATTGAATTAATGTAAACTAAAGTCTATGGTTAACAGTAATGTTGTAATATTCCTTAACTGTAACAAAGGCAATATAACACTGCTAAATGTCAATAAGAGGAGGATAAAAGGGGGATGGAATTTTTTACCTTATTTATTTTCAGAGGAATTGGGAAGGTTCTTATATAGATTGTTGGAGTGAATGTATACCTATGTGATTATGCTAAGAGCCACTGATTGTACATGTAGGATTGATTTATGGCATGTGAACACAACTGTTTAAAAAATAAACAGAAAACTACAAGTGCTGGAGGAGATGTGGAGAAAGAGGCATACCTATTCACTGTTTTTAGTGAAGTAAGATTGTGCATCTCTTCTAGAGGGCAGTGTGGTGCTTCCTCAGCAAGCTAAGTATAAAATTGCCATATGATCTAGCAATCCCATTACTAGCTATATATTCAGAAGAACTGAAAACAGGGATATGAATAGACATTTGCACACCAACATCTATGATGGTATTATTCATGACTGTCAATGGATGGAGGTGGCCCAATGGTCCATCAACTGATGAGCAGAAGAGCAAACTGTAGTGTCTAGACATGAAGGAATATTTTGTGACTGCAGAAAGGAATGAAGTTCTGAGGCATGCAACGAGGTGAATGAACCTTGAGGACAGTATGTTGAGCAAAATAAGCCAGAAACAAAGGGATAAATATTGTATGGTCCCACTAATATGAACTAACTATAATAAGCAAACTCTTAAAGTCAAAAGCATAGGTTATCAGGAAATAGAGTGCAGAGATTGGGCAATTGATGCTTAAGGAATACAGAATATTCAGTAAGGTTGATTGTAAAGGTTCAGAAATGAATAACACAATTGTGTGCAATGGTAGAGCAACACTGTGTAATTAACAAAGCTGAGTATGAGTATGCTTGGAAGAGGAAGACTAGAGTCATATATGTAACCAGAGAAAGCTAGAGGATAAAAACTGGAACTGTATAACTTAGCAAACCGTAGAGTGGGCAATGATGGTGGTGAATTGTATAAATATAAGTTCTCACATGAACTAGAACAAGTGTACATCACTATCACAAGGTGTATATGGGAAAATTACAATTAATGGAACCTAAAGTCTATAGTCAAAAGTAGCATTGTAATACTTTTGCATTAACTGTAACAAAGGCACTATACCAAAGATAAATGTCAATAATAGTGGGATATAAGGTTTATGGGATTTTCTTCCTGAGGAAGAAATGAGAATGTTTTATTAACTGTAGTGATGAATGCATAATTATGTGAGTATATGAAGCACCACTGATTGTACACTTAGGATGGATTTTATGGTATGTGAATAAAACTTTTAAAATGATAGATTAATAAATTCAAGATAAACAAACACTGAGGGAAATTGTCACTGCTAGACCTGCCCTACAAGCAATACTAAAGGAAGTTCTTCAGACTGCAAGGAAAGGACAATAAACAATGGATTAAAGCAGCATAAAGAAACAAAATTCTCTGGTAAAGGTAATCATATAAGTAATTATAGATGTCAGTACTATAGTACTGTATTGTTTTTTGCTTCATTCAATTGCTAAAATGAAAATGCATAAAAAGTATGATAAATTGATGGTTTTAGAGAGAAAATGTCCAAAGATAAAAATTAACAAGTACAAAAACAGGAAGGGGAAAGGAGGGGTATAAGAACAGTGTATGTGTATGTTATTGAAGGTCAGTTGGTATACAGCAAAGATGACTGTTATAGATTAGGATGTTAAATTTTAACCCCATGGTCATCACAAAGAAAATATATGAAAAATATAATTTAAAAAAAAAAATGAGAAAGGTCTTGTGGTGGTTAGAAGCTGTAAGCATGGCAGGAAAACATGTTCTTAAATGTAATTCACTCCTGTGGGTACAAACCCATTTTAAGTGGATCTGTTGATGAGGTCACTTCAGTTAAGTTGTGACCCACCTCTTTCATGATAGGACTTAATCTTATTACTGGAGTCCTTTATAAATAGAGTGAAGAGAGAGAGAGAGAGAGAGAGAGAGAGAGAGAGAGAGAGAGAGAGAGAGAGAGAGAGAGAGAGAGAGAGAGAAGGAGCAAGGATCACCAGCAGCTGGTCTTTGGGAAAAAAGCACCACCTTCTTGATGCTAGGTTTGGACATTTTCTTAGCCTCAATGCCATAAGCTAATAAATTCCCATTGTTCGAACAAAACCTTTTCATGGTGTTTACTTCCAGCAGCCTAGGAAACTAAAACAGATTTAGGTCCCAGGAGAGCCGGGTACTGGTATTGCAAATACCAAAACTGTGGAAACAGCTTTGGAATTGGGTAACAGAGGCTGGAAGAATTTTATTGTACTTGATACAAAAGGCCTAGATTGCTTTGAAGAGACTGTCAGTAGAAGCATGGTTTCTAAACGTACTTCTGCTGAGGCCTCAGAAGGTAATAAAGAATGTGTTAATGAAAACTGGAGGAAAGACAATCTTTGTTTCAAAATGGTAGAGAACTTGGCAACACTGAGTTCCGACGTTGGATGGAAGGCAGAATTGGAGAGTGAAGAACTTGGATATTTAGCTGAGGAGATTTTGAAGCTAACTGTGGAAAGTGTAGCCTGTTTTTTTCTCTTACAGCTTATATTAAAATGTACTGAGAACTGAACTCCTGGGCACAAAGAACATGGTTCTAAATAACCAACATGTCAAAGAAGAAATCAAAATGGAAATCAGAAAAAACTTTGAGATAAATTAAAGTCAAGACAAAACATACCAAAATGTATGAGACATGACTAAAGCACTGCTTAGCAGAAATTTTACAACTGTAAATGCCTACATTGAGAAAGAAGATAGATTCCAAATCAATAACTTGACCTTCCTGGAAAAAGAAGAGCGAGCTAAACCTAAAGCAAGCAGAAGAAATAATGAAAATTAGATCATAAATTACGGAAATAGGGAACAAAATGTATAGAAAATCAATTTAACCAACGCATTTTGAAAAGATAAACAAAATTCTCAAATCTTTACCAATTTTAACAAGAAAAAAAGAGCGCTGATTCAAACTACTAGAATTAAAAATTAATGAGTGGACATTACTACCAACCTTACAGAAATAAACAGGCTATAAAGGAATACTATGAACAACTGTACAACAAATTAGGAAAGTTAGATGAAATGGGACAAACTAACAAAAATGACTCAGGAATAAACAGACAGTCTAAACACAACTCTAACATGGGAAGAGATTGAACTAGCAATCTAAAAACCACCAACAAATAAAACTCAGACTCAGATGGCTTTAATGCTGAATTCCACCAAACATTTAACCAATGATTTATCCAATTTTACACAAACTCTCCACAAAAATAAAAGGGGAATGAACAATTCTCAACTTCTTTTATCAGGCCAGAATTACACTAATAGCATTAGCAGACAAAGATATCCTAAGAATATAAAACCAGAGACCAATATCCCTGAAAATATGGGCACAAAACTCCTCAACAAAATACCAGAAAAACAAATCCACAACATAAAAAATGAATTACACACCAAAACCAAGTGGGAGTTATCCAAGTGATGCAAGAATTAACACCTGAAAATCAATTAATGTAATACATCATATCAAGACAGTTAAAAAAAATCACAAGATCATCTCAATTGGTGAAGAAAAAATACTTGAAAATACCCAACACACTTCCATCATGATAACAATCAACAAACTAGGAATAGAAGGGAACTTCTTTGACCTGATAAAAGACATATATGTAAAACCATAGCAAACCTGATACTTAAAGGTGAAACAATGGATGCATTTTCTCTAAGACCAGGAACAAGTCAAAGATGTTTGTTTTCATTACTTCTATTCAACATTTTACTGGAAGGTCTACCATGGCAAGAAAAAGTAATAAAAGTCATTAAGAGACTTCTGAAAGATGGCGGTTAGGAGAGACAGGGCACAAAAACATCACGATGAAAAATACTACATAAAAGGCAGAAAGTGACCCAGAACACAAGTTCCAGCGAGGCATCAGCTGGACAAGGTCTGCTAAATCCACAGGGACTGTACACTTGGTGGAACTGGGAGTCTGCATTCTGAAATGAGCGAATAAGCCTGCTGAATAACCAGCACCCATACGGCAGTTTGGGGAAGCCATGAGTTGGTGTTTGGAGTCAGGCTAGTTTTAAAAAACCAAAAGGGGCTGCAGATATGGCAGTGAGAACTGCATAGTGAAGTATGGCAGGAACTGCATCTTCGCAAACTGTGGACACACCTAAATAACTGGAGTGGACAATAGTCTTTTGTGCACCAGCAGCTAATAGTCTCAGAGCTGGGAAAGCAGAGCTGTGCAAAATGAGGGAAATTAACAAGCCCCAATCAGCCATCCTTTCAGCAAGTGGGGATCACCCCTACATGGCCCAGAAGCCCAGAACTTCCCTTGAGGGATGGCACGCACTTGTGACATAACACAACCTTCCCTCAGCGGAGGCCCTAGAAGGGCACAGCTTGGAAGAGGGACCCACTTGGAAATCCCAGGGACCATACACCAATACAAACACTTGTAGGTCAGTGGCAGAGAAAATATGTGGCGAGACTGAAATGAATGTTTAGACTATTGCAACAGCCTTAAACCTCCAGGAACACCTGGGAGGTTTGATTGTTAAAGCTGCCCTCCCTCCCTAACCACTTACACACATGCCCCACATCTGGGGGACAACACGAACAACACATCCAAACTTGGTGCGCCAATTGGACCCCACAAGAATCAGACCCCCACACACCACAAAGGCAAAGTTGGGGAGAACTGACTTGAGAGGAACAGGGGACTCGTGGATGCCATCTGCTGGTTAGAGAAAGTGTACACAACCAAGCTGTAGATCAGACAAATTAGAGATTCGTCTTTGCATAATCCTACATATCCTAAAAGAAACCTATCATGTAAAGCAAATGCCAAGAGGGCAAAAACAACAGAAAATTTTAAAGCATATGATAAAACCAGATGATATGGATAACCCAAACCCAAACACCAAAATCAAAAGATCAGAGGAGACACAGTACTTGGAGCAATTAATCAAAGAACTAAAGACAAGCAATGAGAGCATGGCCCAGGATATAAAGGACATGAAGAAGAGCATGGCACAGGATATAAAGGACATGAAGGAGACCCTAGAAGAGCATAAAGAAGAAACTGCAAGAGTAAATAAAAAAATAGATGATCTTATGGAAATAAAAGAAACTGTTGTCCAAATTAAAAAGATTCTGGATACTCATAGTACAAGACTAGTGGACGATGAACAACAAATCAGTGACCTCAAGGACCACAGAATGTAAAATGGAAGAACAAAAGAAATAATGGGGAAAAAATAAAAAAAATCGAAATGAACCTCAGGGATATGATAGATGACACAAAACGTCCAAATGTAAGACTCATTGGTGTCCCAGAAGGGGTAGAGAAGGGTAAAGGTCTAGAAAGTGTATTCAATGTAATTGTGGAAAATTTCCCAAACCTTCCACACAATATAAATACACGAAGCATAAATGCCCAGCGAAGTCCAAGTAGAATTAATCCAAATAAATCCACTCCAAGGCATATTCTGATCAGACTGTCAAACGCTGAAGAGAAGGAGCAAGTTCTGAAAGCAGCAAAAGAAAAGCAGTTCATCACAAAGCAAACAACGTAAGACTAAGTAGTGACTAATCAGCAGCCACCATGAAGGCGAGAAGACAGTGGCATGACATACTTAAAATTCTGATAGAGAAAAATTTCCAACCAAGAATACTTCATCCAGCAAAGCTCTCATTCAAATTTGAGGGAGAACTTAAATTTTTCACAGACAAACAAATGCTGAGAGATTTTGCTAATAAAAGTACTGCCCTACTTCAGATACTAAACGGAGCCCTACCAACAGAGAAACAAAGAAAGGAGAGATAGAGATAAACAAAGAAAGGAGAGAGAGAGATGGAGAAAGGTTCAGTACTAGAAAGATTCAATATTGGTTCATAAAAGGACATTAAGGGAGAGAGGGAAAAAATATATCTGACAAACATAAACCAAAGGATAGGATGGCTGCTTCAAGAAATGCCTTCACGGTAATAACACTGAATGTAAATGGATTAAATTCCCCAATTAAAAGATATAGATTGGCAGAATGGATCAAAAAATATGAACCATCAACATGTTGCACACAAGAGACTCATCTTAGTCATGGCAACACAAAGAAATTGAAAGTGAAAGTATGGAAAAAATATTTCAAGCAAGCTACAGCCAAAAGAAAGCAGGAGTAGCAAAATTAATCTCATATAAAATAGATTTTAAATGCAAGGATGTTATGAGAGACAAAGAAGGCCACTACATACTAATAAAGGGGGCAATTTAACAAGAAGAAATAACAATCATAGATGTTTATGCACACAATCATGGTACCACAAAATACAGGAGACAAACACTGGCAAAACTAAAGGAAGCAATGGATGTTTCCACAATATTTGTGGGAGACTTCAAGACATCACTCTCTCCTATAGATAGAACAACCAGACAGAAGACCAATAAGGAAATTGAAAACCTAAACAATCTGATAAATGAATTTGATTTAACAGACATATATAGAGCATCACATCCCAAATCACTAGGATATACATTTTTCTCTAGTGATCACAGAACTTTCTCCAGAAAAGACCATATGCTGGGACATAAAACAAGCCTCAATAAATTTTAAAAAACTGAAATTGTTCAAAGCACATTCTCTGACCACAATAGAATACAATTAGAAGTCAATAACCATGGGAGACTTAGAAAATTCACAAACACCTGGAGGTTAAAAATGAGGGGAGATGAAAACAATTCCCAGATAATCAAAAGCTGAGGGACTTCATCACCAGTAGATCAGTCCTCCGAGAAATGCAAAAGGGAATTGTTCAAGCTGAAAGGAAGGGACACTAAACAAGTGACTGAAACCACATGAAGAAATAAAGATTTCCAGTAAAGATCACATGGTAAATATAAATACCAGTACTACTGTATTTTTTATTTGTAGCTCCACTATTTACTTCCTACAGGATCTAAAATACATAAAGTGTAACAATAAATCAGAGGTTTTGGACTCAATGTAAAATATGTAATTTTTGACAAGAACTACATAAAGGTGGGGGAATGAGGAGTATAGGAACGTAGTTTATGTGTCCTATTGAAGTTAATCTGGTATCAAAGAAAAACAAGATTGTTATAGATTTAAGAGGTTAAATTTAAGCCCCATGGTAAACACAAAGATAGCGTCAGAGAACATGAACATAGAGATGAAAAGTAGAGTATGGGTTATGAGAAGTGGGGGAAGGGGCAATGGGGAGTTAAGAAATGAGTGTAGGGTTTCTGTTTGGGGTAAAGGGAAATTTCTAGTAATGGATGGTGGGAAGTTGATGGCATTGCAACATTGTGAATGTGATTAATCCCACTAAATAGAATGCTTGGGAGGGGTTGGATTGGGAAGATTTATGCTGTATATATGTTTCCACAATTAAAAAAAAAGTCTAAATAGATAATGATAATTAAATGCCATAGATGATCCTGGATGAGATCTAAGAATAGAGGAGAAAAGGCTCAAAAGGACACAATTGGGACATAAGAAAAAGAAGAAATATAGAATGTAAGTTTTATATCAATGTTAAGTTTCTTGAATTTCTTAACTACACTTAATGTGATCACATAAATGAATATTCTTGTTCATAGAAAATGTATATGTGAATTATTTGTTCAAGGACTGTGCAACTTGCTCTCATGTTCAGAAGACATTGCAATAGATGATGGATGATAGACAGGGAGTGAGGGAGGGAGGGACTGAGGGACTGAGGGAGTGAGGGAGGGAGGGAGGGAAAGAAAGAAATGGTAAAGTGACAAAATATTAAAGTTGGTTGATCTGGGTATCAGTGGAGGGGGGTTGGGGTAGGCTGGAGTTCTGTGTATGGGGTTTGTATTATTTTTGCAACTGCCCTGTAAGTTTGAATTTATTTCAAAATAAAAAGTAAAAAACAATAATAATAATGCAATTAAAAAAGAAATAGGACCACATTGATGGTATTATGTCACAGGGATGCAAGACCCAAATGACAGAGCTCCACATGGGCATAGCCAGAACAATTTGAGCAAACAAATTAATATTTCAGTATTGAATTATAACCCAAATTATAAAATAAATATCCATGATTCAATACTATTAAAAGTAATTGAATAAATTAACCAATGGGGGGGGGGGCTAATAGACAACTCTCCAAAGAATTCCAAATAATTTATGTAAATACTCTCCCCTCAAAGAGGAGAAGCATAACTCCCTGTTATACAACTGTGGGCTGTACATAGTGACATTTTCCAAAGTGTATGGAAAGGAAAAGGAAGAAGTTAACTTTATAGTGGAGAAACTTTACAAACACTATTCAGACCACTGGACAAGGTAAACATCAACAACAACTCACGTAGATAGTATGTACCCTTGATAGGATGTGATAAGAAGTGCACCTTACCTCTGTGGTCTTCCTACCAAAAAAAAACATGAGAAAACATTACATGATTACCAACTGAGGGGCATTTTACAGTAATACTCAAAGCTGTCAAGGTAATAAGTAACAAATTGAGGGTAGCTTCTAGGAAGACAGCATTAGGAGAGGCAAAGCAAAATTCTCCTCCTTGAAAAAGACTAGATAAAGGGCAGAAATGCTCCAGAACAGCATTTCCAGGGTGCCACCAGCCAGGCATAGCTGGAGAGGTAGAGACTGCGTTTGAAAGGACAGGGTGAGAGTGTTTGGCCTGGACCACCACTGTGGGATGGGTGGCTGGAAAGAGTTTCATACCCCATGCACCACCTCAGCAGTTGCCTAGGCAGATAGCCCTTTGCAGCCCAATGGCCAAAAGCTCCTGTGCCAAGGACTGGTAGCTGAAGCAATCTGATGAGCATGGGAACGAGCAGCTTTCCACGCATCATGCATGCTTTTCACCAGGAACTGTGGAGGTATCCCTTCACAGCCCTACCGCCGAGGTCTTCTGTGAGGAAACTGGGGATTTGGAGAACATGTGGTGATTGCATTCACTTTTCCTCCATGGAAGCACATGATGAAACCGCCAAGAGTCAAAGGCCCCAAACAGAAGTGCCGGGAGCCCCTACCAATGGCAGTGACTGACAGGTGCACAGCAGAGAGGGATTGTGGTCCATCTGAGCTGGAGTATGAGATGCCAGCTCCACAGCCCCAGGGTGATCCATTTGCAGCCACAGAAAATGCCAAGACAACTCTGCCCTGGAGCAGACCCCCCGCCCAACTGCACAGGGCCCACCCACCTCCCACAGGGCTGGCAGTCCAAAGCGCACATGGTAAACTGATGCACTGATTGGGTTTCCATCTGGGTTGGACCCAGCCTAGTTCACAGGTGAAGTTGGGGAAGAGCTGGCCTGGGGGAAACAGGTGGCATAAGAGCACAGTCTGCTTGTAGGACAGGGAAAGTGCACTCCACCAAGATATACCTCTGACAAATTATAGATAAATATTCAAATAATCCTGCAAATCCCAAAATAAATTTATCAAGATAAGCAAATGCCACAAGGCCAACAACAGAAAACCATAAAGCACAAGAAGAAACTAGAAGATACTGACAATCCAAATGGCCAAATTAAAAAGCCAAAGGAGACACAGAACTTGGAGTAGAGCAACTAATCAAACAAGTACACACAAACCTCCAAAACAAATTCAGTGACTTGCTAAGTGCATAAAGAACATCGAGAAGACTGTAGAAGAGCATAAAGAGAAAGAGTAAATATGAAAATAGCAGGTTTTATGGAAAAAGATACTGTTGACCAAATTAAAAATATATTAGAAGCAAACCACAGCAGATTTGAAGAGGCAGAAGAAAGAATAAGTGAACTAGAGGACAAAACAACCGAATGTGAATAGACAAAAGAAAAAATTGTGAAAAAAAAATCTAAACACATGAAATGGATTTCAGGAAAAGGATGGACAACATGAACCAAACAAATAAAAGAATCATCGGTGCCCCAGAAGGTGAACAGAGCAGTAAAGAGCTAGGAAGAGTATTTGATGATTTAGCTGGGAAAAACTTCCCAACCCTTCTAAATGACATAAATATGCAAATAAAAGATGTCCAACAAACTCCAAATAGAATAAATCCAAATAAACCCACTCCAAGGCTTATACTAATCAGAGTGTCAAATGCTGAAGAGAAGGAGAAACTCATGAAAGTGGCAAGAGAGAAGCGATTTGCCACATACAAGAGAAACCCCTAAGACTAAGTACTTACTACTCAGTGGGCACCATGGAGGTGAGAAATCCGTAGTATGACATTTAGGACGCTGAAAGAGAAAAAATTGCCAGCCAAGAATTCATTATCCAGCAATGCTCTCATTCAAACTTGAGGGAGATGGAGGTGGGGGAAGATGGCAGAGTGGTGAGGTGTGGATTTTAGTTACTCCTCCAGGGCAATTGGTAAAAAGCCAGGAACTGCATGGACAGGATACCGCAGAGGAACCTGAAGTTGTACATACTTCATACAACACACAGAAATGCATGGAAAAGCTGAGATCAGCAAAATATGTAAGTTCTTGAGGCCAGGGAACCCACACCCCTCCCTGCCAGGCACAATCCCATGGGAGGAGGGGTCATCGGCACTGGGAACGAGGAGGGAGAACAAAAACTGCAACCATAGATAAACTGAGCCCAGACACTGGAGTATCTGGGAGCAGCCAGCCCAGTGGAGAGGAGATAGGGCTAGCAAAAACAGAAAAAAAAAACATAAAAACAGAGAATTTTTGGAGTTCGGGTGAACATACTACAGAGAAGGACCAGGCTCAAACATAATCAGGTACATATGCAAATCCAAGGGGCAACGGCCCATGCCTGAAAAGCAGGTTTCTCAGCTTTCTTGATTGTTCCTTAATAGCCCTCAACTCCCTGTCTTTTTGCATTTCAAGCCCATTAGATCTGCAAGAACTATAAATAGTCCATAATGGGCCTTACTTTTTCTTTTCCTTTTTTTAAAAAAATCTTTTTCTCTTTTTGTAAAATAATTATTCTAAGAAGCCCATTCCAGAAAGCCTCAAAGACTTACAATTTGGGCCCAGGCAAGAGCAGATCTAAGATAGCTATGAGAGACAAAGCAATAAGTCTACTGGTGGAGAAAATCTGCTACACACTATAACTTCCCAAGAAAAGGGGAGTGTGGCCAGCTCCAGTGGTAGTCCTCCTTTAGGGAACTCAGAACCCAGGGGCTGGAATTCAGAAACCAGCTTCAGTTAGCCATGCCCCTGACAGGGTCAGAGTCACTGGGAGAACTGAAGGCTCCATGCCTGCTTACACTGTTGGAGAAACTGAGGGCTAGCAAGCGCCACCTGCTGGATAGCACAGAAAAAGCACAGAGTCTAAAGGCCTCACTGGAGGGTCTTCTTCTCAAGGAAACTCCATACCTTCCTCCTGAGACCTGGGCCTCTCTGAACTGGGAAAACCTGATTGGAGTTGACCATATCTCAGGAGACTATCACACAAAAAGGCTACATAGAGGCAGGGCAAGAAACAGAAAAACATGAGGTGTTTAAAAACTCTGATCAACTAAACAGAATCTAAGTTAAACATCTAGAATAAGCTGAACTGAACACCAAAGTTTAGAGAAAAAAGGTAACCAACTAGGTAAAAGAGTGAAAACAAGTTCCAGAATAAACTAATCAAGAAAGTCAGATGCCTAGACAGCTTAAGATAATGAGCCACACTAAGAAACATGAAAATATGGACCAGCCAAAGGAATAAACTAATAGTTTGACTGAGATACAGGAGTTGAAGCAATTATTGCTAAATCAGTTCAATGAACTGAAGGAAGAACTAACTGGAGATGTTCAAACAAATCTAAATCAATTCAAAAATCAAGTCAATGAACTGAGGGAAGACACAGAAAAAGAGATCAAGGATATAAGGAGGACACTGGATGACCATAAAGAAGAACTGATAAACCTGAAAAAGAAAATGGCAGACCTAATGACAATGAAGGGCATAATGGAAGAGATGAAAAGGCAATGGAGGGAAACAACAGCAGATTTGAACTGGCAAAAGAAAGGATCAATGAATTGGAAGACCAGACATCTGAATTCACACACATGAAAAAAACAGATGGCGAAGAGAATGGAAAAATATGAGCAGGGTTTTAGGGAGTTGAGTGACAACATGAAATTAACAAATATACATGTTATGGATGTCCCAGAGGGAGAAGAGAGGTGAAAAGGGGCAGGAAGAATAGCAGCAGAAATAATCACTGAAAATTTCCTAACTCTTACGAAAGACAGAAAATTAGAGATTCAAGAAGTACAGCTCACCCCAAACAGAATAGACCACAACAGACCTACTCCAAGACAGGTACGTATCAGACCATCCAGTGTCAAAGAGAGAGAGAGAATTCTGAAAGCAGCAAGAGAAAAGCAGTCCTTCACATACAAGGGAAGCTTGATAAGACTATGTACATATTTCTCCACAGAAACCATGGAAGTGAGAAGACAGTGGTATGATATATTTAAGATACTGAAAGAGAAGAACTGCCAACCAAGAAATCTATATCCGCCAAAACTATCCTTCAAAAATGAGGGAGAGATTAAAATATTTTCAGACAAACAGACACTGAAAGAGTTTGTGAATAAGAAACCGGCACTACAACAAATACTAATGGGAATGCTACAGGCTGACAGGAAAAGACAGGAGAAAGAGGTTTGGAGAAGTGTAGAAATGAAGATTATCAGAAAGGTTAAGAAGAGAGAGGAAAAAACAAGACATGACATATAAAATCCAAAAGACAAAATGATAGAGAAAATAATGCCCTTATAGTAATACCACTAAATGTTAATGGATTAAACTCCCCAGTAAAAACACACAGACTAGCAGAATGGATTACAAAACAGGTCCCATCTACATGCTGTCTACAAGAAAATCACCTCAGAGAAAAGTACAAAATAGGCTGAAAGTGAAAGTTTGGAAAAAGATATTTCATGCAAACAGCAACCAGAAAAAAGCAGGAGTAACCACATTAATATCAAAGTAGACTTCAAAAATAAAACAATTAAAAGTGACAAAGAAGGACACTATATATTAATAAAAGGGTCAGTTCATCAAGAAAACATAACAATCATAATTATTTATGCACCAAGCAGAGTGCCCCAAAATTCATGAAGCAAATACTGAGAACATTAAAAGGAGAAGTAGATAACTCCAAAATAATTGTTGGAGACTTCAATACACCACTCACATCAAGGAATAGAACATATAGACAGAGGATCAACAAGGAAACAGAGAATGTTGAATTGTATGCTAAATGAACTAGACTTGACAGACATTTATAAAACACTACACCCCACAACAACAGGATTCACGTTTTCTCAAGTGCTCATGGAACATTCTCCAGGATAGACCACATTCTGCATCACAAAGCAAGTCTCAACAAATTTAAAAATATTGACATTATAAAAACACTATCTCAGATCATAATAGAATGAAGTTGGAAATAAATAACAGGCAGAAGATTGTAAAATTCACAAATATATGGAGACTAAACAACACACTCTTAGAAAACCAGTGGATAAAGGAAGAAATTACAAGAGAAATTAGTAAATATCTCAACTCAAATGACAATTAAAACACAACATATCAAAACTTACAGGATGCAGCAAAGGTGGTGCTGAGAGGGAAATTTATTGCCATAAATGACAATATTAAAAGAGAAGAGAGAACAAAAATTGAGGAATTAGCCGTCCACCTGGAGGAATTAAGAGAAAAAACAACAAACTAACCTCAAAGCAAACAGAAGGAAAGAAATAACAAAGATCAGAGCAGAAATAAATGAAACTGAGAACAGGAAAACAATAGAGAGAATCAACAAATCCAGAAGCTGGTTCTTCAAGAAACTCAACAAAATTGATAGACCCCTAACAACAACAACAAAAGAGAGCAGATGCAAATAAATACAATCAGAAAGGGGAAGGAAACATAACTACTGATCCTGCAGAAATAAAGGAGATAATGAGAAGATACTGTGAGCAACTATATGCTAATAAACTGGACAACTTACACGAAATGACAACTTCTAGAAAAGCATAAACAACCAACATTGACCCAAGAAGAAATATATGACCTCAACAAACGAATCACAAGCAAAGAGATTCAGTCAGTCATCAAAAAGCTCCAAAAAGGAAAAGCCCAGGACCAGAAGGCTTTACATGTGAATTCTACAGAGCATTCAAGAAAGAATTAATATGAATCCTGATCAAACTGTTCAAAAAAAATTGAAGAGGAGGGAAAGTTAGCCAACTCATTCTATGAAGCCAACATCACCCCAATACCGAAATGAGACAAAGATACTACAAAATAAGAAAATTAAAGACCACTCTCTTTAATGAATATACATGCAAAAATCCTCAACAAAATATTTGCAAATCGAACCCAGCAGCACATTGAAAGAATTATACACCACGACCAAGTGGGGTTTATTCCAGGTATGCAAGGCTGGTTCAACACAAGAAAATCAATTAACGTAATACACCACATCAATAAATCAGAGCAGAAAAACCACATGATCATCTCGATTGATGCAGAAAAGGCATTTGACACAATTCAACATCCTTTCTTCATGAAAATACTTCAAAGGATAGGAATAGAAGGGAATTTTCTCCATGTGATAAAGGCAATATATGAAAAACCCACAGCTAACATTGTACTCAATAGGGATAGGCGGAAAACTTTCCCTCTAAGATCAGGAACAAGACAGGGATGCCCACTGTCACCACTGCTATTCAACATTGTGCTGGAAGTTCTTGCTAGAGCAATTAGAGAAGAAAAAGAAATAAAGGGCATCAAAATTGGAGAGGAAGAAGTAAAACTCACTGTTTGCAGATGACATGATTCAATATGTAGAAAATCCAGAAAAATCTACAGCAAAGCTATTAGAGCTAATCAATGAATACAGCAAAGTGGCAGGCTACAAGATCAACATACAAAAATCTGTAGTGTTCTTATACACAAGTAATGAGATAGGAGGTGGTTTCTTAGACCGTACACCCAAAGCATGAGCAACCAAAGAAAAAATAGACAAATGGGATCTCCTCAACATCAAACACTTTTGTACATCAATGGACTTTGTTAAAAAAAAGTAAAAAGGCAGCCTACACAATGGGAGACAATATTTGGAAGCCACATGTTCTAGTTTGCTAATGCTGCTGGAATGCAAAACACCAGAGACAGATTGGCTTTTATAAAAGGGGGTTTATTTGGTTACACAGTTACAGTCTTAAGGCCATAAAGTGTCCAAGGTAGCACATCTGCAATCGGGTACCTTCACTGGAGGATGGCCAATGATGTCTGGAAAACGTCTGTTAGCTGGGAAGGCACATGGCTGGCATCTGCTCCAAAGTTCCGGTTTCAAAATGGCTTTCTCCCAGGACGTTCCTCTCTAGGCTGCAGTTCCTCAAAAATGTCACTCTTAGTTGCACTTGGGATATTTGTCCCCTCTCAGCTTTTCCGGAGCAAGAGTCTGCTTTCAATGGCCGTCTTCAAACTGTCTCTCATCTGCATCTCCTGTGCTTTCTTCAAAATGTCCCTCTTGGCTGTAGGTCCTCTTCAAAATGTCACTCACAGCTGCACTGAGTTCCCTCTGTCCATCAGCTCATTTATATGGCTCCACTGATCAAGGCCCGCCCAATGGGCGGGCCAACACTCCATAGAAATTATTCAATTGGAGTCATCACCCACAGCTGGGTGGGGCACAGTCCAAAGAAACAAACACTCAAAGAATTACAATCTAATCTGCACTAAAATGTCTGCCCCACAAGACTGCATCAAAGAATATGGCTTTTTCTGGGGGACATAATACATTCAAACCAGCACACCACATATCACATACGGGTTTAATATCCCAACTATATAAAGCAATCCTACAACTCAACAACAGAAAGACAAACAACCCAACTAAAAAATGCGCAAAAGACGTGGACAGACACTTTTCTGAAGAGGAAATAGAAATGGCTCAAAAACTTATGAAAAAATGCTCAACTTCACTGGGTATTAGGGAAATGCAAATCAAAACCCCAATGAGATACCATCTCACACCTACCAGAATAGCCATTATCCAAAAAACAGAAAATCACAAGTGCTGGAGAGGATGTGGAGAAAGAGGCAGACTTATTTACTGTTCATGGGAATGTAGAATGGTGCAACCCCTCTGGAAGACAGTGTGAAGGTCCCTCAGGAAGCTAAGTATAGATCTGCCATATGACCCAGCTATTCCATTGCTAGGTATATACTCAAAGGAACTGAAAGTTAAGATACAAATGGACACCTGTAAACCAATGTCTACTGTGGCATTATTCTCAATTGCCAAGAGATGGAAGCAGCCCAAATGTCTTCAACATATGAGTGGATAAGCAAACTGTGGTATATACACATGATGGAATATTATGCAGCTGTAAGACAGCACAAAGACATGGAACATGTAATAACATGGATTAACCTTGAGGACATTATTTTGAGTGAAGTTAGCCAGAAGCAAAAGGACAAATACTGAATGGTCGCACCAATATGAACTAACATTAATGAGCAAACTTTGAGAGCTAAAAAGCTGATAACACAGGCTACCAGGAGATAGAAAGAGTATAGAGATCAGGCATTTGACGCTGAAGGACTACAGAATGTTCAGCAGTATTGATTGTATAGACCCAGAAATAGATAGTATAATACTGTATAATGGTAGCACAATATTGTAAGTACATGGAACAAAGACGTCTGTGAGTAAAGCTGAAAGAGGTGGGATAGGGGAATGTACGACACCAGAGGTAAAGATAGATGATGAAGACTGGGACTGTATAACTTGGCAGAAACTGGAGTGGCCAATGACTGTTACTAAGTGTACAAATATAAAAATATTCTTACATGTGGGAGAACAAATGAATGTCAACCATGCAGAGTGTTGCAAAAGGGATGGTATTTGGGAAAAAAAAACATAATCAAAGCAAACAGGAGCCTACGGTCAACAGTAACATTGTAATATGCTTCCATTAAATGTAACAAAAGCAAAATACCAAAGTTAAATGTATGAGGGGGGATATAAGGGAGGGATATGGGATTATGAGCAGAAAACTGGTGACAAAAACTAAATGAAAAATAGCGTGGGATGGGGGGATGATTTGGGTGTTCTTTTTTACTTTTACTTTTTATTCTTATTTTGATTCTTTCTGGTATAAGGAGACTGTTGAAAAATAGATAGAGGTGAAGAGAATGCACAACTATGGTATTGTGAACAGTTGATTGTACACCACAGATGATTGTATGGTATGTGAATATATCTCAATAAAACTGAATTTAAAAACATCAAAAAAATTTGAGGGAGAGTTTAAAATTGCACAATCAAATGAATGCTGAGAGTATCTGTTAACAATTACCTGCCGTGCAAGAAATATTAAAGGGAGTTCTGGTAAGAGAAAAAGAAAGGAGAGAAGATCTAGAGTATGGGACAAAACTGAAAAGTATCAGTAAGGGAAACTTAAATGAAAAACAAGGGGGGAGGTAACAGGTCTGAAAAAAAAAAACCAAAGGATAAGATGGCTGATACAAGAATTGACTTTACAGTAATAACTTTGGATGTGAGTGGATGAAACTCCCCATTATTTCCCCAGTTAAAAGATATTGACAGACAGAATGGATTAAAAAGTATGTACCATCAATATGCTGTTTACAAGAGACTCATCTTAGACCCAGTGACAAAAAGAGATTGGAAGTGAAAGAATGGGAAAAAAAATATCTGTGCAAACTACAGCCAAAAGAAACCAGGGGAAGCAATAAAAAATCAGACAAAATAGATGATAAGTGTAAAGATGTCATAAGAGACAAAGAAGGTCACTATACATTAATAAAAGGACAATTCTCCAAGAAAAAAATAAAAATAGTAAGTATTTATTCACCCATTCGAGGTGTTCTAAAATACATAAGAAAAACACTGGCAAAACTGAAGGAAGCAACAGACATTTCTACAATAATAGAGGGAGACTTCGATACACCACTCTCTTCTATAGCTAGAACAACTGGACAGAGGATCAACAAGGAAATTGAGAACCTAAACAATGCTATAAATGAAGTAGACTTAACAGAAATATATAGTGCTTTACATCCCAAATTGCCAGGATATACATTCTTCTCTAGCACTCATAGAATGTTCTGCAGAATAAATCATATACTGGGGCACAAATCAAACCATAATAAATTTGAAAAGACTGAAATTATTCAAAGCACATTTTCTCACCATAATGGAATGAAACGAGAAGTCAATAACCATCAAACAACAACCAGAACATTCACAAATATTCAGAGGTTAAACAACACATTCATAATCAATCAGTGGGTCAAAGAAAAAATTGCAAGACAAACTGCTAAACAGCTGAAGATGATTGAAAACGAGAACACAGCACATCAAAACTTATGGGATGCAGCCAAGGGCATATTGAGAGGGAAATTTATAACTTTAAATGTATACATTAGAAAGGAATACAGAGCCAAAATAAAAGAACTAATGGAACCACTGAAGAAGCAAGAGAATGATCAGCAAACTAACCCTAAAGCAAGTAGGAAAAAAAAGCAAGGATTAAGCAGAAACAAGTGATATGGAAAACAAAAATAAAACAATAAAGAGAATAAATGAAACCAAAAGTTGGTTCTTTGAGAAAATCAACAAGAATGACAAACCCTAGACTGACAAAGTCAAGACAATACCCAAATAAGGAAATCATAAATGTGTGGAGGTACATAACTGTACATCCCAAAGAAATTTAAAAAATAGTAAGAGGATAATATGAACTGTACTCTGACAAACTGTACAATTTAGTGGAAATGGATAATTTCCTGGAAACACATGAACAGCCTAGAAGGACCAAAGAAGAAACAGAAGACCTCAACAAACCAATCACAAGGAAAGAAATCCAATCAATCATCAAAAAATTTCCTAAAAATAAAAGCCCAGGGCCAAATGGTTTCACAGGGGAATTTTACCAATCTTACCAAAAAGAACACATCTGCCTCATTTTATGAAGCTAACATCACACTAATATGAAAACCAGGTAAGTATGCTACAAAAAGGGAAAACTACAAGCCAATCTCCCTAATGAATATAGATGCAAAAATTCTCAACAAAATACTTGCAAATAGAACCAAAGATATTAAAAGAATCATATACCACGACCAAGTGGAGTTCATTCCGGGTATGCACGGGTGATTCAATATAAGGAAATCAATCAATGTGATACCACACTTTAACAAATTGAAAGGGAAAACTGTAATGATCATCTCAATAGATGCAGAAAAAGCATTCGACAAAATTCAGCACCCTTTTTTGTTAAAATCAAATCAAAAAGTAGAAACTGAAGTAAACTTAATATGATAAAGGGCATACATGAAAAACCCACAGCCAGCATAATACTCAATGTTGAGAGATAGTAAAGCTTCCCCCTAAGACAAGGATGCCCACTGTCACCACTATTACTCAATATTGTGCTAGAAATTCTAGCCAGAACAATCCAGCAAGACAAAGAAATAAAAGGCATCCAAATTGGAAAGGAAGAAGTAAAACTCATTATCTGCAGATGATACGATCATATATTTGGAAAATCCTGAGAAATCGATGACAAAGCTACTTGAGTTAATAAACAAATTCAGCAGAGTGTCAGGAAACTAGATTAATGCACAAAAGTCAATAATGTTCCTATACAGTAGTGACCGAACTGAAGAGACACACAAGAAAAAAATTCCATTCACAATAGAAACTAAAAATATCAAGTTCCTAGGAATAAACTTAACCAAGGATGTGAAAGACCTCTACACAGAAAGTAACATAACTTAACTTTACTAAAAGAAATAAAAAGAACCTAAATAGGTGGAAAGATATTCTATGTCAATGGACAAAAAGGCCATACATCGTTAAGATGTCAATTCTACCTAAATTGATCTTCAGATTCACTGCAGTTCCAATTAAAATTCCGACAACATACTTTGCAGACTTGGAAAAGCTAGTTATCAAATGTATTTGGAAGGGAAAGATGTCTCAAATTGCTAAAAACATTCTAAAAAAGAATGAAGTGGGAGGCCTTACACTTCCTGCTTCGAAGCCTACTATAAAGCCACAGTAGTAAAAACAGCATGGCACTTGCACAAAGATAGACATATTGATCAATGGAATAGAATTGAGAGTTCAGAAATAGATACACAGATCTACGGTCAACTGATTTTTTATAAGGCCCCCAAATCCACCAAACTGGGACACAACAGTCTCTTCAAAAAATGGGGCTGGGAGAATCGGGTATTCATATCCAAAACAATGAAAGAGGACCCTTACCTCGCACCCTATACAAAAATTAACTCAAACTGAATCAAAGACCTCAATATAAGATACAGCACCATAAAACTCCTAGAAGATAATGTAGAGAAACATCTAGAAACATCTTCAAGACCTAGTATTAGGATGTAGCTTCTTAGGCCTTACACCCAAAATACAAGCACAAAACAAAAAAAGATACATGGCAACTCCTCAAAATCAAAACTCATGAGGTGAAGAGGCAGCCAGCACAATGGGAGGAAACATTTGGAAACCATATATCTGATAAGAGACTGATATCCTGCATATATAAAGAAATCCTACAACTGAATGACAACAGTGCACACAGCCCAATTATAAAATGGACAAAAGATACAAAAAGACATTTTCCCAAAGAGGAACACAAGTGGCTAAAAATCACATAAAAAAATGTTCATATTCACTATCTGTTAGGGAAATGCAAAACAAAACCACAATGAGATATCTCTCACGCCAATTAGAATGGCTGCCATTAAACAAATAGGAAACTACAAACGCTAGAGAGGATGTGGAGTAATTCAAATCTTAAATTCACTGCTGGTGGGACTGTATAATGGTACAGCCGCTGTGAAAGACAGTTTGGCTGTTTCTTAGAAAACTAGATATCAATTTACCCTATGATCCAGCAATTTCACTTCTCAGTATATACCCAGAAGATCTGAAAGCAGTGACACGAACAGTCATTTGCACACTGATGTTCATAGTGGCATTGTACACAATTGCCAAGAGATGGAAACAACACAAGTGTCCTTCATTAGATGAGTGGATAAACAGAATGTGGTATATACATACAATGGAACACTATGCAGCAGTAGGAGGAACAAGGTCCTGAAACATGACAAAATGGATGAACCTTGAAGACATAATGCTTTGTGAAATAAGCTACACACAAAAGGAAAGATATTGTATGTTACCACTAATGTGAACTCCCTGAACAAGGTAAAATTAGTGTCTTGTAATGTAGAACATAGGGGACCTAGATATAGACAAAAACTAGTGAAGGGGGAAATGGTAGCCTAATACGTACAGACATGATAATCAGGGTAAACTTAAAGGTATGGGAATGGACAGGGGTGATGATAGTTCATTAATGGCATTGTAAGTATCAGTGCCTCATTCAAGGCAAACATGATCAAAAGTGGTTGTTTAAAGCCATGTAATACACATATAAATAAGTGTTAGCGTGATATGCTTCTAAAGTATGACACTGGAACAAAGAGTTAACAACAGAGTGTTATGCGGAAAAATTACTCTTTACATATTATAGACTAAATTTAATAGGAATACCTTACCAGAACTACATTAATACTAGGGATGAATAATTAGCAGCTGATAAGAGCTCTGGGATGTTTTGCATTATGATACTTGTTAAAAATTGAAGGGTGATTATTCTACAACTAAGTGAGGAAAATGTGAGACACTGATAGTTTTACTTGGACATTGTGTATGCTATGTGAAATTAGGAACCCTCTACTTAATAAGTCAAGCCCTCAATCTTGAGGCTTGCTCTTGTGAAACTTAGGGCTGTAAATGGGACGCTAAGCCTTCCTATAATTATGCTTAAGAGGCACCTCCAGAGAACTTTTGGCTAGATGTGGCGTTCCTCTCTAAGCACAACTGGGCAAATAAACTCATAAACCTCCCCCTACATGGGAAATGACTCCCAGGGGACTGAGTCTCCCTGGTGACACGGAACATGACTCCCAGGAATGAGCCAGGCCTTGGCATCAAGGGATGGAGAATGCCTTTTTGACCAAAAGGGGGGAAAGAAGGTTAACAAAATAAGGTTACAGTGGCTAAGAGAATTCAAATAGAGTCGAGAGGCTATCCTGGGGATTACTCTTATGCAAGCTCCAGCTAGATATCCCAAATGGCCACAATACGTCAAGCCCTAACCAACAGTAGTCCCAAAATACCTAGGCTCCTATCTGAGAATCTATAAAAGATTCACTTACTAAGTTTATATCTCAGAAACTTAAATCTACCAGGTGTTCCTATGCCAGACAAGTCCTAAAACTCAGAGGCAATACCCTCTTTAAGAACAACAACCAGACGCAGCCCCCTTCCCCATAATTTGACACCCCTTTTCAATATTAACAAATTAGGGTGGTCACGGCCTGCACACCTCTGAACATCGAGAAAGTGACCAAATGAAAGGAAGGGGTAGCAACAGACAAGATAGAATTTAACAAAGGATTACGAATACCAAAGCTTTATACAAATATTTTTTAGACAGCTAGGGTATCAGAATAGCTAGAAGAAAATAACAGAAATGGTGTAACTGTAATCCACAACATTCTTTGGAATTTTTTCTATAGTTACTAGTTAAATTGTATTTTTAAAAGCAATTTTATTGAGATGTATTCAACATAATATACAATCATTCAAAGTGTGCAGTTAGTTGTTCAGAGCATCCTCATATAGTTGTGCATTCATTGCCACAATCTTTGAGCATTTTCATTACTCCAGAAAATAAAATTAAAATTAGTTTCCAAAACATCCCCTTTCCTTCCTCCTTCTCATTTTTCATTTACTTTTATTTAATACAGTTTTATTGAGATACATTCACCCACCCTAAGTAATCCACAGAGCACAATCGATTATTCACAGCACCATCAAGCATTTGTGTGTTCATCAGCAGAATCAATTTTTGAACCTTGTCCTTACTCCAAGATAAAAATAATAGCAAAAAAGAACACCTAGATCTTTCCATCCCCTCCATCGCACTCTATTCTTCATATAATTTTTGTCCTCATTTTTCCAGTCATCTGTCCATAATTGCACAAAAGGAGTGCGAGCCACAGGTTTTCACAATCACAGAGTCACACTGTGCAAGCTACAAAGTTATATAATCGTCTTCAAGAATTAAGGTCACTGGATTGCAGTTTGACAGCCTCAGGTATTTCCCTCTAGCCATTCCAACACACTAAAAACTAAAAAGTGTTGTCTATATAATGCATAAGAATACCCTCCAGAGTGACCGCCTAACTCCCTTCGAAATGTCTCAGCCACTGAAACCTTATTTTGTTTCATCTCTCTTACCCCTTTTGGTCAAGAATGTCCTCTTAATCCCACAGTGATGGGTTCAGATTCATCCCCCGGAGTAATCTCCTGCGTTGCCAGGAAATGTTCCACGTAGGGAGGAGGTAGTGAGTTCACCTGGCAGGTGGGCTTACAGAGTGGGGGTGGGGGGGGGCTACATCTGAGCAACACAAGGCTCCCTGTGGGGATTTCTAGGCACAATTATAAGTAGGCTTAGCTTCTCCCTTGCAGCAACTAGCCTCACAAGGGAGAGGCCTCAGATTGAGGACTCATCCCACTATACTGGCAGTATTCAATGTTTGCAGTAAAATCAACAGTAACCCACAAGGGAAAGTCCAACATTTCCGCATTTCTCCCCAGTTCCTCAGGCGACCCCACAAATACACCTTTACTTTTCCCATATCACTCTGACTTGTATCGGGATTTTGCCCCAGCCTGTACAAACTCATCAAGTCACACTTCCCTTTCACAGCTCCATGCACCTATGGAGTTCAAACTGATCATGCAGGTTAAATCCTCTAGGGTGCTACAGAAAATATAGATCTTTTTTTTTTTTTTTTTTTTTTTTTTTTAATCATCATTTTATTGAGATATATTCACATACCACGCAGTCATACAAAACAAATTGTACTTTCGATTGTTTACAGTACCATTACATAGTTGTACATTCATCACCTAAATCAATCCCTGACACCTTCATTAGCACACACACAAAAATAACAAGAATAATAATTAGAGTGAAAAAGAGCAATTGAAGTAAAAAAGAACACTAGGTACCTTTGTCTGTTTGTTTGCTTCCCCTACTTTTCTACACATCGATCCATAAACTAGACAAAGTGGAGTTTGGTCCTTATGGCATTCCCAATCCCACTGTCACCCCTCATAAGCTACATTTTTATACAACTGTCTTCGAGATTCATGGGTTCTGGGTTGTAGTTTAATAGTTTCAGGTATCCACCACCAGCTACCCCAATTCTTTAGAACCTAAAAAAGGTTGTCTAAAGTGTGCGTAAGAGTGCCCACCAGAGTGATCTCTCGGCTTGTTTTGGAATCTCTCTGCCACTGAAGCTTATTTCATTTCCTTTCACATCCCCCTTTTGGTCAAGAAGATGTTCTCCATCCCACGATGCCGGGTCTACATTCCTCCCCGGGAGTCATATTCCACGTTGCCAGGGAGATTCACTTCCCTGGGTGTCTGATCCCACGTAGGGGGGAGGGCAGTGATTTCACCTTTCAAGTTGGCTTAGCCAGAGAGAGAGGGCCACATCTGAGCAACAAAGAGGCATTCAGGAGGAGACTCTTAGGCACAAATACAGGGAGGCCTAGCCTCTCCTTTGCAGCAACCGTCTTCCCAAGGGTAAAACTTATGGTAGAGGGCTCAACCCATCAAACCACCAGTCCCCTATGTCTGTGGTCATGTTAGCAACCATGGAGGTGGGGTAGGCGAATACCCCTGCATTCTCCACAGGCTCCTCAAGGGGGCACTACATCGTTTTTTTTTTTTTTTTTTTTTTTCCTTGTTTGTCTTTTTTCTTTTTTTTTTTTTTTTTTAACTTTCCCTTCTTTTTTCAAATCAACTGTATGAAAAAAAAAGTTAAAAAGAAAACAAACATACAATAAAAGAACATTTAAAAGAGACCATAGCAAGGGAGTAAGAAAAAGACAACTAACCTAAGATAACTGCTTAACTTCCAACATGTTCCTACTTTACCCCAAGAAAGTTACATACTATAGCAACATTTCAGTGAACTTGTTCCTACTACATCCATCAGAAATTAACAGACCATAGTCATTTCTGGGCATCCCCAGAACGTTAAATAGCTTATCTGTTCTTCTTGGATTATTGTTCCCCCTTCCTTAATTGCTCTCTACTGCTAGTTCCCCTACATTCTACATTATAAACCATTTGTTTTACATTTTTCAAAGTTCACATTAGTGGTAGCATATAATATTTCTCTTTTTGTGCCTGGCTTATTTCGCTCAGCATTATGTCTTCAAGGTTCATCCATGTTGTCATATGTTTCACCAGATCGTTCCTTCTTACTGCCGCGTAGTATTCCATCGTGTGTATATACCACATTTTATTTAGCCACTCATCTGTTGATGGACATTTGGGTTGTTTCCATCTCTTGGCAATTGTGAATAATGCTGCTATGAACATTGGCGTGCAGATATCTGTTCGTGTCACTGCTTTCCGATCTTCCGGGTATATCCCGAGAAGTGCAATCGCTGGATCGAATGGTAGCTCTATCTCTAGTTTTCTAAGGAACTGCCAGACTGACTTCCAGAGTGGCTGAACCATTATACAGTCCCACCAACAATGAATAAGAGTTCCAATTTCTCCACATCCCCTCCAGCATTTGTAGTTTCCTGTTTGTTTAATGGCAGCCATTCTAACCGGTGTTAGATGGTATCTCATTGTGGTCTTAATTTGCATCTCTCTAATAGCTAGTGAAGCTGAACATTTTTTCATGTGTTTCTTGGCCATTTGTATTTCCTCTTCAGAGAACTGTCTTTTCATATCTTTTGCCCATTTTATAATTGGGCTGTCTGTACTATTGTCATTGAGTTGTAGGATTTCTTTGTATATGCAAGATATCAGTCTTTTGTCAGATACATGGTTTCCAAAAATTTTTTCCCATTGAGTTGGCTGCCTCTTTACCTTTTTGAGAAATTCCTTTGAGGTGCAGAAACTTCTAAGCTTGAGGAGTTCCCATTTATCTATTTTCTCTTTTGTTGCTTGTGCTTTGGGTGTAAAGTCTAGGAAGTGGCCTCCTAATACAAGGTCTTGAAGATGTTTTCCTACATTATCTTCTAGGAGTTTAATGGTACTTTCTTTTATATTGAGATCTTTGGTCCATTTTGAGTTAATTTTTGTGTAGGGGGTGAGGTAGGGGTCCTCTTTCATTCTTTTGGATATGGATATCCAACTCTCCCAGCCCCATTTGTTGAAAAGACCATTATGGCTCAGTTCGGTGACTTTGGGGGCCTTATCAAAGATCAGTCGGCCATAGATCTGAGGGTCTATCTCTGAATTCTCAATTCGATTCCATTGATCTGTATGTCTATCTTTGTGCCAGTACCATGCTGTTTTGGCAACTGTGGCTTTATAATAAGCTTCAAAGTCAGGGAGTGTAAGTCCTCCCACTTCGTTTTTCTTTTTTAAAGTGTCTTTAGCAATTCGAGGCATCTTCCCTTTCCAAATAAATTTGATAACTAGCTTTTCCAAGTCTGCAAAGTAGGTTGTTGGAATTCTGATTGGGATTGCATTGAATGTGTAGATGAGTTTGGGTAGAATTGACATCTTAATGACATTTAGCCTTCCTATCCATGAACATGGAATATTTTTCCATCTTTTAAGGTCCCCTTCTATTTCTTTTAGTAGAGTTATGTAGTTTTCTTTGTATAGGTCTTTTACATCTTTGGTTAAGTTTATTCCTAGGTACTTGATTTTTTTAGTTGCTATTGAAAATGGTATCTTTTTCTTGAGTGTCTCTTCAGTTTGTTCATTTCTAGCATATAGAAACATTACTGACTTATGTGCATTAATCTTGTATCCCGCTACTTTGCTAAATTTGTTTATTAGCTCTAGTAGGTGTATCGTTGATTTCTCAGGGTTTTCTAGATATAAGATCATATCATCTGCAAACAATGACAGTTTTACTTCTTCTTTTCCAATTTGGATGCCTTTTATTTCTTTGTCTTGCCGGATTGCCCTGGCTAGCACTTCCAGCACAATGTTGAATAACAGTGGTGACAGCGGGCATCCTTGTCTTGTTCCTGATCTTAGAGGGAAGGCTTTCAGTCTCTCACCATTGAGTACTATGCTGGCTGTGGGTTTTTCATATATGCTCTTTATCATGTTGAGGAAGTTTCCTTCAATTCCTACCTTTTGAAGTGTTTTTATCAAAAACGGATGTTGGATTTTGTCAAATGCTTTTTCAGCATCTATTGAGATGATCAATTGATTTTTCCCTTTCGAGTTTTTAATGTGTTGTAATACATTGATTGTTTTTCTTATGTTGAACCATCCTTGCATGCCTGGAATGAACCCCACTTGGTCATGGTGTATGATTTTTTTAATGTGTCTTTGGATTCGATTTGCAAGTATTTTGTTGAGGATTTTTGCATCTATATTCATTAGGGAGATTGGCCGGTAGTTTTCCTTTTTTGTAGCATCTTTGCCTGGTTTTGGTATTAGATTGATGTTAGCTTCATAAAATGAATTAGGTAGTGTTCCATTTTTTTCAATGTTTTGAAAGAGTTTGAGTAAGATTGGTGTCAGTTCTTTCTGGAAAGTTTGGTAGAATTCCCCTGTGAAGCCATCTGGCCCTGGGCATTTATTTGTGGGAAGATTTTTGATGACTGATTGGATCTCTTTGCTTGTGATGGGTTGGTTGAGGTCTTCTATTTCTTCTCTGGTCAGTCTAGGTTGTTCATATGTTTCCAGGAAATTGTCCATTTCTTCTACATTATCCAGTTTGTTGCCATACAGTTGTTCATAATATCCTCTTATAATTTTTTTAATTTCTTCAGGATCTGCAGTTATGTCACCTTTTTCATTCATTATTTTGTTTATATGGGTCTTCTCTCTTTTTGATTTTGTCAGTCTAGCTAGGGGCTTGTCAATCTTGTTGATCTTCTCAAAGAACCAACTTTTGGTGATATTTATCCTTTCTATTGTTTTTTTGTTCTCTATGTCATTTATTTCTGCTTTAATCCTTGTTATTTCTTTTCTTGTACTTGGTTTAGGATTGGTTTGCTGTTCATTTTCTAGCTTCTTCAGTTGATCCATTAGTTCTTTGATTTTGGCTCTTTCTTCCTTTTTAATATATGCGTTTAGTGCTATAAATTTCCCCCTTAGCACTGCTTTTGCTGCATCCCATAGGTTTTGGTATGTTGTGTTCTCATTTTCATTCGTCTCTATATATTTAGCAATTTCTCTTGCTATTTCTTCTTTAACCCACTGATTGTTTAGGAGTGTGTTGTTTAACCTCCAGGTATTTGTGAATTTTCTAAGTCTCTGATGGTTATTGACTTCTAATTGTATTCCATTGTGGTCAGAGAATGTGCTTTGAATAATTTCAATCTTTTTAAATTTATTGAGGCTTGTTTTATGTCCCAGCATATGATCTATTCTGGAGAAAGTTCCGTGAGCACTAGAAAAGTATGTGTATCCTGTTGATTTGGGATGTAATGTCCTGTAGATGTCTGTTAAATCTAATTCATTTATCAGATTGTTTAGGTTTTCAATTTCCTTATTGGTCTTCTGTCTGGTTGATCTATCTATAGGAGAGAGTGATGTGTTGAAGTCTCCCACAATTATTGTGGAAACATCAATTGCTTCCTTTAGTTTTGCCAATGTTTCTCTCATGTATTTTGTGGCACCTTGATTGGGTGCATAGACATTTACGATTGTTATTTCTTCTTGCTGAATTGCCCCTTTTATTAGTATGTAGTGGCCTTCTTTGTCTCTCAAAACATCCCTGCATTTGAAGTCTATTTTATCTGAGATTAATATTGCTACACCTGCTTTCTTTTGGCTGTAGCTTGCATGAAATATTTTTTTCCATCCTTTCACTTTCAGTTTCTTTGTGTCCCTGTGTCTAAGATGAGTCTCTTGTATGCAACATATTGATGGTTCATTTTTTTTGATCCATTCTGCGAATCTATATCTTTTAATTGGGGAGTTTAATCCATTTACATTCAACGTTAAAACCGTGAAGGCATTTCTTGAATCGGCCATCTTATCCTTTGGATTATGTTTGCCATATTTTTCCCTCTCTCTATTAATATCCTTTATTGTACCCATACCGAATCTCTTTAGTACTGAACCTTTCTCCAAGTCTCTCTGTCCTGTCTTTGTTTCTCTGTCTGTAGGGCTCCCTTTAGTATCTCCAGTAGGGCAGGTCTCTTGTTAGCAAATTCTCTCAGCATTTCTTTGTCTGTGAAAAATTTAAGCTCTCCCTCAAATTTGAAGGAGAGCTTTGCTGGATAAAGTATTCTTGGCTGGAAATTCCTCTCACTCAGAATTTTAAATATATCGTGCCACTGCCTTCTCGCCTCCATGGTGGCTGCTGAGTAGTCACTACTTAGTCTTATGCTGTTTCCTTTGTATGTGGTGAATTGCTTTTCTCTTGCTGCTTTCAGAACTTGCTCCTTCTCTTCTATGTTTGACAGTGTGATCAATATATGTCTCGGAGTGGGTTTTTTTGGATTTATTCTATTTGGAGTTCGCTGAGCATTTATGATTTGTGTATTTATGTTGTTTAGAAGATTTGGGAAGTTTTCCCCAACAATTTCTTTGAATACTCTTCCTAGACCTTTACCCTTTTCTTCCCCTTCTGGGACACCAATGAGTCTTATATTCGGACGTTTCATATTATCTATCATATCCCTGAGGTCCATTTCGAGTTTTTCAATTTTTTTCCCCATTCTTTCTTTTATGTTTTCATTTTCCATTCTGTCATCTTCCAGGTCACTGATTCGTTGTTCAACTTCCTCTAGTCTTGTACTATGAGTGTCCAGAATCTTTTTAATTTGGTCAACAGTTTCTTTAATTTCCATAAGATCATCCATTTTTTTATTTAGTCTTGCAATGTCTTCTTTATGCTCTTCTAGGGTCTTCTTGATTTCCTTCATATCCCGTACTAGGGTCTCATTGTTCATCTTTAGTTCTTTGAGTAGCTGCTCTAGGTGTGTCTCTTGTGGTCTTTTGATTTGGGTGCTTGGGCTTGGGTTATCCATATCGTCTGGTTTTTTCATATGCTTTATAATTTTCTGTTGTTTTTGGCCTCGTGGCATTTGCTGACCTTGATAGGGTTCTTTTAGGGTTTGTAGACCAGTTGAAGTCCTTATCTCTAATTTATCAGATCTACAGCTTCGTGGAGTACACTTTCTCTAACTAACCAGCAGGTGGCGTCCACGAGCCACCTGTTCTCCACAAGCCAGATCTCCCCTGCTTAGCCTTTTTGGTGAGTGGGGGAGTGAGTCTTGTGGGGCCCAATTGGTGTCCCAAGCTTGCGTGTGTAGTTGGTGTTGCCTGCCCTGTATGTGGGGCGTGTTTCTGGGCAGTCGGGGAGGGGGGGTGGCCCTAACAATCAAATCTCCCTGATGATCCTAGAGTTTTAAAGCTACTGCAATAGTCTAATCCTTCAGTTCAGTCCTGCCACAGTTTGTCTCTGCCACTGACCCACAAGTCTTTGGTATTGGCGTATGGCTCCTGAGACTTGCAAGTGGGCCCCTCTTCCAGGCTGTGCACCCCGGGTCCTCTGTTGAGGGATGACTGTGCTATGTCGCAGGTGAGTGCCGTCCCCCCAGGGCAGTTCTGGGCTGCTGGGCTGTGTTGGGAGGCTCCCAGTCTGCTCAAATGATGGCTGAATGGGGCTCTGTTAATTCACACTGCTCCCCCTTCCCAGCTCTGGGACATTCAGCTGAGGTTGCAGGGAAGGCTAATGTCCACGCCCAGTTTTGTGGTGTGTGCCTGTTATTTGAAGCACTTCCGTCACACTGGGTTGTCTGGGGCAGCTCTGGGCTATGGGGCTGGCGATGGGCAGGAGTGTTTCCTGTCCACCAGGATGGTGGCTGTGAGCGGACACCCCCCTTTTCTTGGGAAGTTGTGTTGTTTAGTGAATTTTCTCAGCCACTGGATTATTGCCTTTTGTCTCAGAGCTCTCTTAGTTCTGCTCTTGACTTGACGTGCCCAAATTTCAATTCTTTGAAGCTTTCTGTATTGAGCTTCTTAGAGTAATTGTTTTAGAAAAAGCAAAAAGGATTTAAAAAAAACAAAAAACAAAAAACAAAAAAAAAAAAAAACGGCCCTCCTCAGAGATCTAATGGGTTATTGAAATGCTAATAGACAAAGCAACCAGGGCCATTAAGGAAAAGTGCCCAGGGCAGAGAGATCAGCCTTGCTTCGGGATTTGCATATGCGCCTCAAGGCCTGATCTCCGCCCTTCCCCTTTCTGTGTTCACCAGAACTCCAAAAATCCTCTGCTTTTATTTTGGAGTTTCTCGTGTTGTTCTTTTTCTATGCCTGTCTCCTCTCTGCTGGGCTGGCTGCTCTCAGAGTCTCTGGTGTCTGGCCTCAGTCTATCTATGGTTGGAGTTTGAATCAGTAGAATGAGTTTCCGGTAAGAGCAGCCACTGCAATTCTCCCTTCTCCTTCCTGGAGCTGACAGCCCCTTCTCCCCCGGGACTGAGCCTGGCAGGGAGGGGCGCGGGTCCCCTGGCCGCAAAAACTTACAGATTTCGCTGATCTCAGCAGTTCCACGTTTTCATGAGTGTTGTATGAAGTATGCCCAAAGACAGATTGCTCTGTGGTGTCCAGTCCACGCAGTTCCTGGCTTTTTACCTACTTTCCTGGAGGAGTAACTAAAACATACAGCTCACCAGTCTGCCATCTTGCCCCCAGCTCAGAAAATATAGATCTTACACCAAATAAATATCTCCTCCCTTGTTCTTGCACAAAAGTTGTAGTTTTAAAACCCAGTCAGTATCATCTTTTACCCTTGGGCCTGATTTGCCTTAGTCCTAACCATATCTGCTTAGTTCATATCTCTAATTGAAGTCTGAACTCTTTTTCAGCTCTCTCAACAGTTGCCTTATGGGGTAATATTGACATTCACAGCTTCCAAGGTCTAGCTCCAAGTCTCAGACATCACATAGATACTCAGTGTTCCAGAGACTGACCAAGTTAGGCACAAGGAGCTCAGCATCTCAGATTTAGACATAACCATTACAACCCAGGAATAATGTGACTGCTATAAAAGCTTACAATCTAGGGGCCATTACAATAAGCATTCCCCTGATAAGGTGTGCCCTAAGATTCAGTTCTCAGAATTTACACATTGTTGTTAGTCCATATTAGTGAGGCATTATAATGTTTGTCCTCTCATTTCTGGTGTGCTTCACTCAAAATGCTGTACTCAAGATCCTAGCGGTGAAACCTTAATATTAGCGGTTTAATCTAATATTTAATCTAATCTTAATCTAATATCCACCTTAATATTGTACATTTTATCACAATCATTGACCACTCTAGGTGTCTAGCACTCATGTCCCTCTGTTTATTTTCACCTAGTTGCCTGTCTCATAGTTCATTCCTTCTTGTAGTTGCTTAATATTCTATTGTATGCATACACCACAGTTCACCATTTTGTTCATCAGAGAATGTACCCCTAGATGACCTGCATCCATTGCAAGTCATGAATACTGCCACCATAAAAACCAGTGTGCAAATGTCAGTTCATGTCCCTGTACTCAGATCTTCCAAGCATATACCCCACAGTGGGGTTGCAGAACCTTGTGACACCCACATAGCTAGCTTTTTCTGGAAACACCACACTATCCTCCAGATAGCTTACACCATTCTACTTTCCCACCAACAGTGAATACATACATCTCTCTACAATTTCTCTCTAGCACTTGTGTCCCTCTGTTTATTTTTTCCCTGCAACTTTATAAGGATATATTCAAATACCATACAATCATCCACAGTGTACAAGGAATTGTTAACATTATCATCATATAGCTGTGCATTCTTCATCACAATTATCACATATGTCTATTACTCAGAGAAAGTATTGTAACAAAAGAATAACAAAAAGGATAAAAGGAAAAGTAAAAATAAGATAAAATACAGCCACAAAGAGGAATAGGCGAAAAAAGTAAACAGACAAAAGAAAAAAAGAAAGAAAAATATTTAAAAATGGCAACTAAAAAGCCACAAAAGAGGTTAAAATAAAATAAAATACCATAAAAAAGCAGAACACTAATGCCAAGAATCCCATACACCTCCCTTATATCCCCCTCCTATAGGCTCTAGTTTGCATTGATTGTTTTTCCCCCAATACCACCCCCTTTTTAACACCTTGCAAAGTTGACACTCATTTGTGCCCCCTCATGCAAAAATATATTTGTACACTTTATCACAATCATTGACCGCTCTAGGTTTCACTAAGTCACACAGTCCCAGTCTTTAACTTCTCTCTCTCCTTCTGGTGTCCTACATTCCCCTAACCTTTTCTCTTTCAACTGCACTCACAGTCATCTTTGTTCAGTGTACTTACATTATTGTGCTACCATCTCCCAACATGTGCTCCAAACCTCTCTCTCCTGTCTTTTCCCATCTGTCTGTGGTGCTCCCTTTAGTATTTCCTGTAGAGCAGCTATCTTGATAAAACTCTCTCATTGACTGTCTGAGAATATTTTAAACTCTCCCTCATATTTAAAGGACAGTTTTGCCAGCTATAAAATTCTTGGTTGGTGGTTTTTCTGTTTCAATATCTTAAATACATCATAACACTGCCTTCTTGCCTCCATGGTTTCTACTAAGGAATCTTCACAGAGTCTTACTGATCTTCTCTTGTATATGATGGATTGCTTTTCTCTTGCTGCCTCCAGAATTCTCTTTGTTTTGACATTTGATAATCTGATTATTGAGTGTCTTGGTGTAAGTTTGTTTGGATCTATTCAGTTTGGAGTTCACTGGACTTCTTGAATTTGTAATTTTATGTCTTTCATAAGGGATGGGAAATTTTCAGTGACGATTTCTTCTATTATTGCCCCTGCCCCTTTTCCCCTCTCTTCCCCTTCTGGGACACCCATGTTACACACATTCATGCATTTCATGTTGTCACTCAGTCCCCTGAGACATCACTCATATCTCTCCATTCTTTCCCCCATCTGTTCTTTCATGTGTAGGGTTTCAGATGTCCTGTTCTCCAGTTCACGAATCTTTTCTTCTACCTCTTGAAATCTGCTGCTGTATGTCACTTTTGTGTCCTTCATCTCTTGTTGTGCTTTTCATTCTCATAAGTTCTGCCAATTGTTTTTTCAAACTCGATTTCTTGTGTTCACCCAATGTCTTCTTTATATCCTTCATCTCTTTTGCCATATTCCCTCAACTCACCGAACTGATTTTTTAATTGATTTTTAATTGATTTAGGAGATTTGTTTGATTAATAATTAGTTGTTTCATTTCCTGTATCTCAGTTGAAGTGTAAGTTTGTTTCTTTGACAGGGCCATATCTTCATTTTTCTTAGTGTAATTTTTTTTCCTAGGCATCTATTTCTTTGAATGCCCCAATCAGATTTTCCCAGATCAGAGAGGTCAGGTCTCAGGAAGAGGCTGTGTATTCAGTATTAAGTTTCCCTGAGGGTGGATCCTAGATGATTGGACTTTCCTATGAGGTCTCTAGACCCTGTGCTTTCCCTATCCAGCCCAGCAGGTAGCACTTGTCAGCCTGTAGCTCCCCACCAACATAAAGAGATAGGGTCCCTTTAATTCACAGTAGACCCTAACCTGATGAGGGGCCGAGAGTATCAGAAGCCAAGCTTAAGTTGTTTCTGGTTTGTTTGTTTGTTTTTCCCCAGGCCCTGGGGTCTGAATTCTCTGAGGGAGGGCAGCCACTTGAGCTAGTCCCAACCCCCTTCTCTTGGGGAAGATATGCCCCCAAGGGAGTTACCTTTTCCTCCTTTGTCTTTCTGGCTCTCTTATCTCCACTCTTGTCTGGGTCAGCAGGGGACTGAAGATGCCTGAGGCTTTCTCTAATGGCCTGTTCAGAAGGAAAGAAAAAAGTGGGAGAAGAGTAAAAGCCCCTTTTCAGAGCCAGTCCCCAGTCCCTCAGTTTTCTTGGGACACAGCCATCTTCCAGTATTCTGAAAAGTCTGTTTTTATTTATTTATGTATTTTTTCCCATCAGCTGTGCCTCCTCCCTGCTGTAAGGAATCTGCTTCCCTTCCTGCTCTGTGCTCATAGCTTGTATTCAGTAGTCCAAATGTGTTAATTAAAAATGCAATTGGAGCTTGGTTGAGTTACTTTCCCTGTAACCTGTTTCTTTCTTCACACAGCAGTGTTTCAGCTCCGCCTGCCCTGTCCGAGGGGGGAGGGGTTCAGCTCTGGGTTTGTGGAGCTTTACTCATGATTCTGTGCTACAATCTCAGCCACTCCACCCATTCCAGGCTGGTGTATGATGTGTGCCCATTCACGGATGTCTCCCAACAGTTGTTCCAGATTATTTACTAGTTGTTTCTGGTTATTTACTAGTTCCTCCAGAGGACTAACTAAATTCCATACCTCTCTATGCCGCCATCTTGCTCTGCCCCTCTAAACTGTATTTTGAAAGTTATCACCTTTCTGTATAAATATTATATTTCACAATAAGGAAAGAACTGAAACCCATAACATTCTTTGAAGTTTGCTCTCTACTTGTTAAATCATACTTTTAAAGGTATCGTTGTTATATATACATATATATATATAGCAAATTTCACAATAAAAATGTATTAAAAAACACAACTGGAAGTCTGAAAAACTGTCACAGCCAAATGGAGCCTAAAGAGACATACTAAATGTAATGTGGTATACTGGTTGGGATTCTAAAACAGAGAAAGTATTTTAAGGGAAAACTGAGGAAATCTGAATAAAGTATGGAGTTTAATAATAATGTACCAATATTTGTTCATTAAATATAACAAGTATACCATACTAATGTAAAACATTAATAATGGAGGAAACTGGATGTGGAGGATATGAAAACTCCCTGTACTATTTTTGCAATAATTTTCTAAATCTAAAAATGTTGTAAAATTTAAACATTTTAATTTTTGCCAAATTTTTGTAAGTAGTTTTTAAACCAAAAGTTTGTTTTAAGGATGAAAAGACAATCTTACACCTTCTTTGTTCATGATGTCATCATGGTACCTCCATTTTCATCACACTGCTTGGATATATTGAGGATTCAGAGGGAGAAGGCAGCAACAAAATTTCAGGAACTGGGTCAGTAGCCCTGATGATAGGGCAGGGTGGGGTGTGGATGCTTGGAGTAGGGTGACCAACCATCCTGTTTTGCCTAGCACTGAGAAGTTTCCCAAGATGTAGGACTCTCAGTGCTAAACCCAGAAAAATCAGAGTAATCTAGGGCAGCTGTCACCCTAGCAGGGGAAAGGAGTATGGTAAGGTAACAATGACTTTTATACTTTTGGGCCTTTCATTAGTGTCACAAATGATCTTTGGATCCAAATATACTAATATAAAATATTTCTAGCTTCATTTTAAAATTGTGGTCTTTTGGGGAGGAAGTGGGCTGGAGGAATCTGGAGTAGAAGACGACAAGCCTTGATGACAGTGCAAGAGTATGCAATATTTACCCAACTATCAACTCTTATTCCTCAGGAAGGGCTTCCCAATTTTTAATTGAGCACACGGCTGTCCAGAGTATAGACTACATTTCCCAGCCTCCCTTGCCATGTGTGGGCATAAGACTAAATTCTAGCAGGAAATTTAAGCTAAAGGATTGTGTGGCAGATTCCTGGGTACAACTCTTGCCTCTTTCTCCCTGTCCCTCCCCCATCTTTCCTTCTTCTGACTGGAACATATATGTGATTGGTAGAGCTCTAGCAGCTATCTTGGATTAAGAGAGTGAGGGTCACACCATAAAGATATTGAAATGGACCTGATTTATACAATGGACATGCCATATCTACTTATAATGCCTACCTCTAGGTTTTTTCCATGAGAGAGAATAAACTCTTTTATTTAGTCCACAGTCAGTTGGGGTTTTCTATCACTTGCAATTAAACTTAACCCTAACTACTACTTTCACCATCCTCAAATTACCAATGAGATGATGTAACTAATCCAAGGTCTAGAAAGTTATTAAGTGGCAGAAGCAGTCAATCCAGGGTGACTCCAAAGCCCCTGCTCTTAACCACTACATCATTCTGCTTCCTGGACTATTATTTTTCTCATCAAACCACATTAAATAGATATTGCTATGATTGAAAATTTTTACTCTTGTGATCAATTACATAAAAACATCTGAAATATATTTTGAAAAATGGCTGAAGTATCATGTCCATTTAACTGACTCAAATAATGTTTACTGTTCATAATTCAATAATAATTACTATATCATATTAAGTCAGTCCAGAAATTATGACTGAAATTCAGATGATCAGAACTTTTCTAATATCCAGTTCCTCTTAAAATACTACATTATAAAATCCTGTCTTGGAGGATTATTGTTATTGATATATATTTATACTTAAGGGCTTGGGTATACTGCAAAATGATTATAATCTGACAAATACCATGTCTAGTATATTGCATTAGTGTTCCCAGTTATTTGCTACCCCTCTGTGTGAGAAGATTACACTTTCACACACCACTGATATCAATGGAGCAGGAAATATGATGAATGGAATATTACAAAATTGACACATGCCACGTCTAAAAGAGACACTGCATGTTTCCATCATTGTTCTTTTCATTCTGTGACAAGAACAGCTTTTCTCAGGTAGGGACTGCTCTTCCAACCTAGATACTAGAATGAAAACCACAAATAGAACTCCTACACAGCTAATGAGTAATACTGTAGCGACTAAGATCTTGGGACTGTTGGTTCCCAAAGCATAACCTAGCAAAAGCAAATACATAACAGTAATGCATATTTTAGAATATATCTTGACATTATATATTATATTCATACTAACAACTGATATAAATTCCAGATGCTTCAGTTAAGGTTTAGAACAGATAAAAATTCTGTGCTTCATGAGGGAGGTGAAGAGGGGGTCTATAGACCCATATTGCAGCTTTAGACTAGTAGGAAAAGACCTTTGACTAAACTAAACTCTTGAACAGCACTCTGTGAGGCAAATTGGAGTCATCAATTTAAGGGAATCAGCATATAAGGAGCTCAAATTTCATAATAAGCCTTTTAGAAGATTTTTAAAACATTCTGTGGGTCATATGAAAAGTAGCAAAATTCCCTATAACTGGAGATAAATTGCTCTGTTTTCCAATTTTAGTGTGAAGAACCCTAAAGGTAATGTTTATGACATCTCTTATCCAATCCTGTTTGGGATCAAATGGAAGCAATAGCATTAGGTTATAATAATAATAATGTTTGCTAGATTAATAGTGTATCTGGGGCATTATGAACAGTTCCAAAAGCTGTAAGGACTGGCAAAAGTGTGCTGGCTATTAGAACTCCAACATTTGGAAAGGGTGGCTTAAGGAAAAATACAGTGTTTTAAACTTCATTTTCTGCTTTAAAGTTTCATGGCACACTCCCATAGCAATATGTTAAAAGAAAAATCCTACTGAGAAGAAAAACTTAGAGCAGATTTGCATATTCTCATAAAAAAACTCATGTCTCATATATACTTTAATTATAAAAGTAATTCAATCAAACAATACAAAAATATAGAGAGGAAAAACTGAAAGTCTCATTTTATCTCCCTCTGATCCCAATCCCAACCCCAAGAGGCAACCACTTTTAAAAGTTTGAAACTTATCTTTATATATGTGTGTACACATGTGTGAATTAACAGAAGCTTTCTCTTATTTAAGGGGGATCAAGCTATACATTTTGTTCTATGATTTTCTTTATTAATCAATATAAAAATACATCTTTCTGGATCAGTATATAGAGCTTCCCCATCATTCTTTTTTTTAACATTGCATAGTACTGCACAGTGTATCTCCATAATGTATATGATTATTTCCTGTTGATGGGCACTTAGCCTATTCATTTTTTTTTTACTTTTACAAACTAGTTTTACAAAGAGCATTCTTATATAGTATCAATTTAGAATATTGCAAAGAAGTCCATCTCCCAGAAATATTGACTATTAATCCCCAAGCAAGCGCCAGATAATTTGAACTCCTTGCTTAAAAGGGAGAAAAATGCATGGAGATGACTTCATGAACACACTTTTATTATGATGATGGTTGTGAGGAAAATGATGCTAACTACAATTTATGGAGTACACTACCTAGGTACATGAAAGGAAGCAATCTATAGGTACTCTTTTGAACTTTGCTTTTTTTTTTTTCATTTAACCATATATCCTGGAACTCACTCCATATAAATACATAAAGATCTTCCACTTTCTGTTTTTTACAGCTGCATGTTACCCAACTTTGTGGATATACCACAGTTCATTCACCTATATAAGTCTTGGTCTCCTATATATGGTTATTTAGGTTGTTTCCAATATGCATTTTCGTGTTGTCAGAGGAATATATTCAGTGTAAACTCCTAGAAGTGGGATTGGTGGATCAAAAGGCATGTTGTTTTGTTGGATATTGCCAAATTCACCTTCCCAGTTTGCACTACCAACAGCAACAACATACATTTCTTTGGCAGTACACATGCTTAAATAAGGATCAAAATAAGGTCCATACATTGCAAATGGTTGGTAAGTCTTAAGTCTCTTTTAATCTATGGGTTTTCCGGACTACCTCTGTCTCTTTTTTCTTTCAATTTATTTATCTAAGAAATCACATCTGTCCTGCAGAGGCTGAATTTTGATTACAGTATACCATAATGTCATTTAACATATAATTCTGTGCACTGTATTTCCTATAAATTGGCACTTGAAGTCCAAGGCTTAACCAGATTCAGGTTAAATTTTCTGGCCAAAATACTTCATAGAAGGTTTTGTGTACCTCTCTAAAAAGGCACCTAGTCAGTGGTAACCTAAAACTTTTAAAAAATATTTTATGTAAGTAAAACATACATTTTTAAAAATATGGAAAATGAAGAACAAATATAAACAATCACCTCTAATACCACCACTTAGATGTTCCTTTAAAAAATAATTTATTATTATTTCTCATCAGGTAATAAAATCACAGAATTTGGTGAATAAAACCACAGACTCTGTTAAACAGTAATTAGGATGGCTTTCTTGCTCACAAGCATGCCCCAATGGTCTTATCTATGCTATTCGACCCTGCCTCCCTGGCCATTCTTGACTCAAGCTAGTCAATCAGAATCTCTTGGCAAGGAATTCAAAACTTTGAGACACAGAAACAGCATTCATTTTGAAGAAGACAAGAATCATGTTAATAGAAGCACCTTAGAAAGAAAATATAGGGAATTTATGTTGCTAAGGTCCCTGATCAGAGAAGTGCTTATTCCTGCTTAGGTATTAAACTCTTTCTTTGATTCTGTGAGCTACCTCAGGATCTTTTCGATAAATATTCCTTATTTTACCTGTATTAGCCAGATTTGGATTCTGCTATCTGCAACCAAAAGAACCTTTACAACTA